>NC_138768.1:15738650-15866150 GCF_965119305.1 Pelophylax lessonae | reverse complement strand
ATATCAATACAGTAAGAGTTCTATCAATTTTTTAGATCTAACCATTTTTAGAAAAGGCAACAAGTTTGCCACCCGTTCATATTTTAAACCGACAGAAAAAAACGGCTTCATTGCCCTAGACAGTTGCCACCACCCCACATGGCTGAATGCAGTTCCTAAAGGACAATTCAGACGAGTAAGAAGGAATTGCACAGAAAATAAGGATTTTCAGGAACAAGCATTGATATCAAAAGAAAGATTCGTGGAAAAAGGGTACGATCCACAAGAGTTGGATGAGGAAATACAAAAAATGAGCCTTATTGAACAATCTGCGTTGACAGAACCAGTTAGGAAAATGAATCCAGAGGAAACTCGGTCTCATTTCGAATTCGCTTTTGTCACACAGTTTTCCACAAGCTATAAATGGCTCAACCATGTATTCCGGAAATACTGGGGGGTATTACAGAATGACAAGGTACTAGGACCTGTAATACCCCAAAAACCGAAAATTATTTTTAAAAAAGCGGCAAACATTAAAAACCTAGTAGCCCAAAATCCAGTAGAGAAACCAACAATAACGAGAATCTTTCCAGACATGAAGGGGTTTTACCCATGTGGCAAGTGCAGGATATGTAAAGAAGCCAATACGGTAAGAACTAAGAAATTTTTGTCCTGTGTGACTGGCAAAGAATACCCGATTAAAGACTTTATATCTTGCCACACTAAAGGAGTCATCTATTTGTTACAGTGTGAGTGTAACAAACAGTACGTAGGAAGAACCATCCGCACAGCCAGCATCAGGATAGGAGAACACCTGACGAATATTTATAAAGCCTTTCCAGGACATAGTGTTTCAAAACACTATGCCCAATGCCATCACAAAAACCCTAAAAAAATGAAAATCATCGTTATAGAGAAATACACCCCACATTGGAGGGGTAGTAATCTAACAAGAACCATTTCAAAAAGAGAAACCTTCTGGATTTTTGAATTAAAGTGTTTCCAACCTAGAGGACACTAGGGATATTAATGCCCACATCAACAACAGCTAATAAGATTTTTCCCGGAGTCCTGAAATATTCATACCTACCTCTACATTAATACCAAATAATTGGATTATAAGATTTTAACAAAGTAATAAATGATTTTAATGAAATTTTATTAAATTTTAACATTTTAAACGTTAGTATACATTTTAATAAAGGTTCATACCCCTTTTTAGGCACATATGTTAGTACCAAAAGTATTTAATCCCATTTTAAACATTTATAAATGATATATGGATTTTAAATTTATAGAGTACATGTGACCAATTTTATTCATGTATACTATGATGTTAGAACTTTTATTCAAGCATTACAATTTGGCAGTTATGTAGCAGGTTCAAACGAATTGTAAACAGGAAGTAGTTAGGAGTCCCTTCTCCGGTGTCATAATCCCCTTTTACTCTATTGGTAAAGGGATGCAGCATAATAGAAGTCCGAGCGCCAACTATTTATTTTATAGTAGCCATTCGATAAAGAACGTTGAAATAGTGAGAATAAAAGTGATCCTTTTTATGCATTAAACGATCCGTTGACAAAATGGACACTTCCGGCGCTCGGGACATCCTCTGCAGACACCGGAAGAGGAAGATAACACTAACCTGTATAAATGGGCAGAAATGACGGCGCGCGCCTATCTCCCATCTCAAGTCGAAGCCCTATTGGAGGAAACGCGTCAGGAGGGAGGCGTGCCGTCATTGCGTCATCGGAGGTCCGTGCTGCAGCCGGACCCGATGCAAATAGAGATCCTCAGCCTGTCATTTAAAGATTTCTGCTCGCATTTGTTCAACCCAACTGTAAGTGCAAGTCTGTATACCAATAAATTGTATATTACGGTAATGCACTATTAGTCCCATTTATACTTTCATGTGCACTGGAACATCGTGGGGAGTACACCTAATTACCCTAAGAGAGTAGGAGACTAACGTGGTTTGTGCAGAGGGAAGAAAGTGGGAGCCATCCATCCATCCGCAGTGTTAAGGAAACATCCTCATGTCCACAGTGTCATCTGATATTTCAGAGGCTTGATTGTCTCTTATATCTGGTAAGAGGCTTGCATTGATTTAACACCAGTGTGATCGTGCACGTGTGTAGGTGGAAATAGGACACTGGCTTCACTTTCATAGGAATCAGTACTATCAGGCACTTACCTTCTTTCCGCCAGGTAAGGAGGCATTTCACCAGGTGGAGGGACATCACAATCATCACAAGATTTATGATTTGGACTTTTATACCATTTTTCCAATTTTTTGGATTACTTTATTAACCGGACTTTAGTTCACGTGTATGATTTGCTTATTGTCACATTCTAATGATTTTGAAGATTTTGTTTATTCATTACTTTATTTAGAAAAAGCATTGTGACACATATTGGGACTACACCCTTACATTGATATATATTGTTTAATATACCATTTTTTACAATTTTTGAAAAGCGCACCATCACTTTTAAACAAAAGCTATAATAAAGGCTGGAAGTCTAGATAGTCCTCCTTTCAGAAGCCACCCAAGAGTGATTTGTTTGGTGACCGGGAGGCCACTAAGTCATTTTGGGAGTGGGCCCGCTCAGGCATGCCAGGTAGGGGCCCGTCTGTTCCACTTTCGGCATGTCTGGGCGGCCTCAGTTCGAGACACCTGGGTGGTCAACACAGTTTCGGTCGGTCACTCTTGGACCTTCAATCGCACCCCGAGGCTCAGATTTGTCCCAACTTCCATCCCTGCCTCAGAAGAAAAGAGACGGGTTCTGTTCTCCTACATAGAGTCCCTGCTACTTCAAGGTGCAGCGATTCCCGTTCCAGACATCGAAAGGGGTCAAGGAATCTACTCCCCTCTTTTTATGGTACTGAAGAAGAACGGCTCTTGGAGACCCATAATAGACCTAACACATTTAAATCAGTATATTCTCAGAGAAAGGTTCAAGATGGAGTCTCTCCAGACAATCCAACTCTCAGTACAGCTGAAAGACTGGCTGATATCTATAGACCTGAAAGACGCGTACTTTCATGTTCCCATCGCAGAAAATCTTCAGCGATTTCTTTGCTTCACCATAGGAGAAAGTCACTTCCAGTTTGTTTGTCTTCCCTTTGGACTCTCCACGTCGCCTCGCACATTCTCAAAAGTCTTGCTGGCAGTAGTTGCATTGATCAGAGTGGAAGGTATCAGATTATATCATTACCTGGACAATCTGCTCCTCTTATCTCAGGACAAGTCGCAGCTCCTCAGACACAGAGACCGTGTCATCAAGGTCCTTCAAGAGTTCGGATGGATCCTGAACCTCGAAAAAAGCCATCTGGTTCCCACACAATCTCTCATCTTTCTGGGAGCTTTGTTCAACACAGAAAAGAATACCATTTCTCTTCCAGTGGAGAAGATTCCAGTCATCAGGGAGAGGATCTCTCTGGCTCTCTCCTCCTCTCATCTCACGGCTCATCAGTGTCTGAAAGTGATTGGGACTCTGGTAGCGACAGTTCCCATGGTAAAGTGGGCCCTCTGGAAACTGAGACCATTCCAGAGGCTTTCTCCAGCAATGGCAGTCAGACGATCTGGCCCAGCGGATTGTATTGACGGCAGTCATGAAGAGGTGTCTTCCATGGTGGTTGATAAGAGAAAAGCTTCTGAACTGTCACTCCATAGCCCCCATCTCCTGGATCATGGTGACATCGGATGCCAGCTCCACGGGTTGGGGAGCCCACTGCCTATCCGAAACAGCACAAGGCAAGTGGGGCTTTTCTACCGTCGGGATTGTCTCCAACATCCTGGAACTCAGGGCAGCCTTCAAGGCGCTCCAGGCCTTTCAACATCTGATTCAGGGAGCATCTGTAATCCTCAGATTAGACAACACTACAGCGGTGGCCTATGTGAAGAGGCAGGGTGGAACACACAGCTGGTCTCTCCTGTAGGAAGTGAAGCCAATTATGCTCTGGGCTCAGAGGTATCTAATCAACCTGTCAGCAGTGTATATTCCGGGGATACAGAACCTACAGGCAGATTTTCTCTCTCGAGTGACACTCGACAACAACGAGTGGTCCCTCAACATGGAAGTTTTCAGGTGGGTTCAGTCCCTAGACTTTCTTCCGGAGGTCGACCTATTTGCAGCTCCAGGCAACAAGAAGTTTGCAAAATATTACACAAGGTTCCGAGACCCCCAAGCCATTGGGGTCGACGCTCTCACGGACCATTGGAAGTTTCGCAGAGCCTTCCCTCCAACTCCGATTATTCTCCATTTCCTGCGGAGACTCAGGGCGGAGGCGGTGGAAGTCTTAGCAGTGATCCCATACTGGCCCAACAGGCCATGGTTTCCCCTGTTGATACTGCTCTGTTACCGGACTCCTGTATCTCTACCTCTCAGGCCGGATCTTCTGTCACAAGGCCCTACCTTTCATCCGTGCCCAGCTCGGCTATACCTCAAGGTCTGGTTCTTGAGAGGGGGAGACTGGAGGCATTAGGATGTCCGGCAGAAGCTATCCCTACCCTTTTGAGTGCTGGACGAAGCAGCACCAATAGGGTTTACGAAAGAATCTGGGCAAAATTCTCCAGTTTTTTTGTCTCCTAGAAGTGATCCTGATGTGATTCCTACCATACAAGATGTTCTGGGGTTTCTAAAATCAGGCCTAGACCTGTCCTTATCTGTTCATTACGGGTTCAGGTTTCAGCCATCTCAGCCTTCACAGGAGTTTCCTGGGCAAGACACACACTGATTCGCCAATTTTTCAGAGGTGCTATGAGGCTAAAACCCCAGAGGAAGCCGAGATTCCCAAAATGGGATCTTTCTTTAGTTTCGGATTTTTTCTCTTCACTAGAATCATCTCTAGGTAGACCTCTGTCAATTAGAGAGCTTACACTTAAAACTGTGTTCCTGGTGGCAATCACGTCAGCAAAACGTGTCTCCGAGATCCAAAGTCTGGGGTAAAAGAGCCATTCCTAACGTTTTTTCCTGACCGAGTGGTTCTTATACCTATGTTGGGATCGACTCCTAAGGTGACTCCAGTATTCCACGAAAATCAGGAGATTGTTCTTCCCATCTTTAGAACAGATGAAGAATCTCAACATCATCCGCTTGATGTAGGCAATTCTCTACAACAATACCTGACAGCCACAGCTGGTTTCCGTCAAACAGACTTTCTTTTTGTCCTTCTTCACGGAAAGAAGAAAGGAATGCGGGCCTCTTCCAGGGCTATTGCTGCATGGATCGTTCAGGCCATTCAGTGGGCATACAAATCCAGGGGCTTGGATCCTCCAGAAGTAGTGACGGCACACTCAACTCGAAGTGTCTCTACATCTTGGGCAGCTTTCAGGCATGTCGCCCCCGAAGTAGTCTGCAGGGCGGCATCCTGGTCTTCCATCAATACGTTTATGTCTCACTATTGTATTGAACCAGCTGCCTTATCGTCTGTAAAATTTGGTTTTCAAGTACTATCGGTTGATGGTACCAATTCAAATTTCTTTTGTTCAGCATCTTCCCACCGGGGAGTGTATTGCGAGTTATTTCCCGAACGTATGCTGCCATGGAGTCTGTCAGGAAAACGGAAAATTGATATCAAATTTTCCCTCCCAGTTCCTGAGTAGGCTAGTTACAGAACATGGATGCTGAAAAGGAGCAAAGATTTATGGGAGTGGGGTCCTATAGGGTAGGAGAGGAGGCAGGGCCTACCCGAAGGTATGCTGCCATGGAGTCCATCAGGAAAGGAAAATTACGGTAAGTATTTGATATCAATTTTCCGTTTTCTTAGCATGAAGGTGTGTTTATGTGGAGGTTAAGGCTTTATTGTTCATTAATATAATAATGATAATGATAATATTAATATTAATAAAAATAATAATAATAATAATAATAATAATAATAATAATAATAAAAATTAACATATATCTAAGCAAAAAGCATTTCTTAGCCTGAAGGTGTGGTTAGGTGGAGGTTAGGGCTTTATTGTGCAATAATATAATAATGATAATAATAATATTAATAATAATAATAATAAAAATATTAACATATATCTAAGGAAAAATTATTTCTTAGCCTGAGGGTGTGTTTAGGTGAAGGTTAGGGCTTTGTTGTGCATTAATATAATAATGATAATAATAATCTTAATAATAATAATAATTAATAAAATAATATTAACCTATATCTAAAGAAAAATAATTTCTTAGCTGAGGGTATGTTTAGGTGGAGGTTAGGGCTTTATTGTGCATTAATATAATAATAATAATAATAATAATAATAATAAAAATAATATTAAAATATATCTAAAGAAAAATCATTTCTTAACCTGAGGGTGTGTTTAGGTGGAGTTTAGGGCTTTGTTGTGCATTATTATAATAATAACAATGATAATATTGATAATAATAATAATGATCAAATAATATTAACATATATCTAAAGTTAAATCATTTCTTAGCTTGAGGGTGTGTTTAGGTGGAGGTTAGGGCTTTATTGTGCATTATGATTATAATAATAATGATAATATTAATATTAATAATAATAAAAATAAAAATAACATTACCATATATCTAGAGTAAAATAATTTCTTAAATATCCAAAGTGATTCCCATTCAAAAACAATAATCACAAAGTTGCGCATTAAAAAATGCATGTGCAAATAAATAATGCATGTGCAAATAAATAATGCATGTGCAAATGAATATATCACATAATACATAATATTAGTGAAATAAAATAAATAACAGTCTTCAAATAGATCTGCAAGGGAACTAATCCAATATACTCCGTGTATAATGCAGTTCTTATGAAGTAAATCATTGGTGAGAATGTGATCAAATAATGAGAGTCCCGTGATTGGAGATGATTAGGTCACCATAAATCCACCACCACCGTGATACCACTCCTATCAGCTGGCAACTCACCACAAATTATTGCCCCCCATTCTCATGGTCAGGGCTCAGGCGCAGTGGGATTACTAGTATAAGGATCATCCTGAAATCGTCCTCATCCAATGTCTTTTCCTCTCATAAATAGCCCATCAATCTTGGAAATGGGGTTTCACAGTTCATTGGATCCACTCACTTCTGGGAGGTAGGCTCCAGACATAGACAGCTCTTCTGAGGAACATAGCCCTGGCTGCACTGCTGTATGTGGGGCTGGTTAGCACCCGGTTTTTCATCCCAAAAGATCCACAGAAGGGGTTCCCTGCCTTATCAGAGCATTTAGTGTCCCAAGGTCAGAGACTGCACTACCGGAGAGGCTTAACCTGTGCGGAAAACCACCAAAGACGGCAGGTAAGGGTTTCTTCCTTTGTTTGTGCTATGGATTATATTGGCCAGGAACACACTGACCCCTTTGCTGCCATAGTGCTATAGGCTGGGTGTTCAGTGTGACCCTGTGCCTTTAAGAAGGGGTGGGCTCCCTTCAGGTATATCTGCCTTACACCTGTCCATGTAAATGCATGTGCTTCCATTGTGGAGACTCACAGAATTTAGAGTTAGGACCGCAGATAAGCACTACATACTATTATATACTATATCATAGTTTATGGTTTATGATATATTGCAAAGATCGCTTACCTGTGTGTACTGATACAGTCTGAGTAAGTGGTACATGGCATGAGTTGCTTTGGGCATTTGCACCGAGAGGATGCCTTGTGAGGGCCAAAGATCCAAGGAATAGGATGTGAGAGTTTCTTGCTGCTGAAGACCAGAGGTGGAGGGATCCGTTACCATTTGTGCCTACACTGGACTAAAGCTGAGGAACTGAGCCTTGTGAGAACTTGTTTGTGAATTTCTGTGGTACTGGGGACTTGATTCCTAAGGCCAGTGTTGGGGTAGTTACTCAAAAAATGTAACTAGTTACTAGTTACTTCTGTAAAAAGTAATGAAATTACTTTACTAGTTACTACATTTGAAAAGTAACTTCACTATTACTTTACTTTACTTTTGAAAAAAATATGAACAAATTCCAATGCGCATATTTATTTGTAGTGCACAAAAAAAAATACAATATTTATTGTTTTATTTATATATATAACACCAGAGCGAGCCCCCTTTCAATGATAGAGTGACCACAGCATGCCCCCTTTCAATGCCAGAGTGACCACAGCGTGCCCTCTTTCAATGCCAGAGTGACCACAGCGTGCCCTCTTTCAATGCCAGAGTGACCACAGCGTGCCCCCTTTCAATGCCAGAATGCCAGAGTGACCACAGCGTGCCCCCAGATTGACCAGTGTGCCCCAGAGTGACCACAGTGTGCACCCTTTCAATGCCAAAATGACCAGTGTGCCCCCAGATTGACCACAGCGTGCCCCAGATTGACCACTGCGTGCCCCCAGAGTGACCACAGTGTGCACCCTTTCAATGCCAGAGTGACCACAGCGTGCCCCCTTTCAATGCCAGTGACCAGTGTGCCCCCAGATTGACCACAGTGTGTCCCCAGAGTGACCACAGCGTGCCCCCAGATTGACCACAGTGTGCACCCATTCAATGCCAGAGTGACCAGTGTGCCCCCATATTGACCACAGTGTGCACCCTTTCAATGCCAGAGTGACCAGTGTGCCCCCAGATTGACCACAGCGTGACCCCAGATTGATCACAGAGTGCCCCCAGATTGACCACAGCGTGCATCCTTTCAATGCCAGAGTGACCAGCGTGCCCCCAGATTGACCACAGCGTGCCCCCAGATTGAACACAGTGTGCACCCTTTCAATGCCAGAGTGACCAGTGTGCCCCCAGATTGACCACAGCGTGCCCCCAGATTGACCACAGTGTGCCCCCAGAGTGACCACAGCGTGCCCCCAGATTGACCACAGTGTGCCCCCAGAGTGACCACAGCGTGCCCCAGAGTGACCACAGTGTGCACCCTTTCAATGCCAGAATGACCAGTGTGCCCCCAGATTGACCACAGCGTGCCCCAGATTGACCACAGCGTGCCCCCAGAGTGACCACAGTGTGCACCCTTTCAATGCCAGAGTGACCACAGCATGCCCCCTTTCAATGCCAGTGACCAGTGTGCCCCCAGATTGACCACAGTGTGTCCCCAGAGTGACCACAGTGTGCCCCCAGATTGACCACAGTATGCACCCATTCAATGCCAGAGTGACCAGTGTGCCCCCATATTGACCACAGTGTGCACCCTTTCAATGCCAGAGTGACCAGTGTGCCCCCAGATTGACCACAGCGTGTCCCCAGATTGACCACAGCGTGCCCCCAGATTGACCACAGCATGCACCCTTTTAATGCCAGAGTGACCAGCGTGCCCCCAGATTGACCACAGCGTGCCCCCAGATTGACCACAGTGTGCACCCTTTCAATGCCAGAGTGACCAATGTGCCCCCAGATTGATCACAGCGTGCCCCCAGATTGACCACAGTGTGCACCCAGATTGACCACAGTGTGCCCCCAGAGTGACCACAGTGTGCACCCTTTCAATGCCAGAGTGACCAGTGTGCCCCCAGAGTGACCACAGCGTGCCCCAGATTGACCACCGTGTGCACCCTTTCAATGCCAGATTGACTAGTACACTTACCTGCAGTGGCAGGCGTCTTCTCCTCGGTCCTCCCGCCTCCTCCGAGTCCTCCGCAGCCCCCGCTCTCCTCGGTCCTCCCCCCTCCTTCAAATCCTCGGCCACACATGATCCCCCGCTCTCCTCAGTCCTCCCGCCTTCTTCGAGTCCTCGGCCACACACGATCCCCCGCTTTCCTCGGTCCTCCCGCCTTCTTCGAGTCCTCGGCCACACACGATCCCCCGCTCTCCCCGGTCCTCCCGCCTTCTCCGAGTCCTCCGCAGAATCACTCCGCTGACGAGGAGGGAAGAACCACAGAGCATAGGCTAGGCAGGCAGTGGGCGGTCCAACCGGCGCCCAGCCGGAACTTCATGTGCAGTGCAGCAGTTCATGATGCGACGCGGCGCTTCTTCATGTATACCTACGCGCCCGAAAATGGAGAAAAGGTTCGCCTCCTAGGAAACTTATTTAAGGTAAAGCCCCTGGGAATGTAGCTGCCCTGATGATTGTATGATCGCACGGCTTGAGTAACGCAGGAAAGCGCGTTACTCAAGCCGTGTAAAGTAATTTAGTTGCCAATTTTACCAATGTAACTCGTTACATTACTACGTTACCAAAAAAAGTAACGTAGTTACTGTAATCCGTTACATTGTAACTCGTTACCCCCAACACTGCCTAAGGCTAATAGACTGCCAAGTGTCCATGACACCGTACCGTGATTAGTGAGCAGATTCAGTCCTGCTTGTGTCCCCACTGTTAGTGATGCAATATAATCAGAGACTGCCCTTTTCGCCTAAGAGCCCAAATGCAGTTCACTGCATGCAGTTTTAAATAGATGGTATCACATGCACCACCATACAGATTGGGCCCCTCCAATAGCTAGCTGAAGAAATTGTTGTATTTAATTTTTTTTGTTGTATGCTATTTTTCACAAGTAGATTTAAAGGAGATGTACAGCCAAAGCTTGTTGGGCTATACATCTCCTGTGAATCACAGGAGTGCATTCTGTTCTGCACTCCTGTGACCCATTTTTCAGAGAGCGGACTTCAGACCATTTTCAGCCTGCCTGCACCCTGACACTACTCCAATATACCTTGATCCTCCAGAGCCTAAAGAGGAGCCCATGGAGATTGGTGCCGTGCACACCAGGCTGTCTTCCAAAGAAAGAGACCGTAGGAGAAACAGTGGCCTTTGTTTCTATTGTGGAGAGAGAGGACATTTTATCACATTTTGCCCAACTCGTCCATCCAAGCCTAAGGCTCTCCCAGTGGATACCATTCAGATCCGTCCTGTCTTCCCAGAAACACAGCCTGGAAACTGCCAAGGTTGTTACCAGCCCTGTCACCGTTCTGGGTCTGAAAAGGGCACCCAGATTATGGCAATCATTGAACCCAATACCCCTGTGGAAGTCCCTCCTCCAGCTCCAGTAACGTCTGTACCTCTTTCCAAAGAAACTCCTGTTCTAGCAAGCAATTTCATTACTTCCTGTCCTGACAACGAAGTTCTTTCACCTGACTGCACATATGCTTCTAATGACACTGTGGTACGTAAGGAGGACCTGAAGTTTTTTGAGGAAGTATTAAAAGCTGTGAATGCCTATCCTGTAAAAGACCTCTGCAAAGAACCTGTTCCTGTCCGGAGGGTGTCTTTAAAGGGGGGATACTGTCACGCTTCTCACCATGGCTTCCAGACAGCCAGGCGTGGTCGCTGTTAAGTACCTGACATGGGATTTGAACCTGTGTACTTTGACATTCTGTCCTGTTATCCTACCTCTGAGCCACACTTCAGCTCATATGGATTCAGTCCTGTTAATCTGGTGTTGCCTGCAGCACTAGGGGGCTGCACTTCACCTGAGTATGCTCCTGTCTCTCATTGTCCACCTGAAGCTAATTGCTCAATTAAGCAAACTATAAAACACTGCCACTCGCTTAGAGCAGTGTCAGTTCATTGCTGATCTTTGTTCCAGATTGTTCCTGTTAGACAGACTTTGTTCCTGTGTTCCAGTTTCCTTAGCGTGTGTTCCAGACTGACTCCATCTTCCATCCTTACCTTCGCTCTTTGTTGTTCCTGCAATCCTCATCCAGACTTGTGTCATCCAGTGACTACAGTTATTCCTGGACTTCCCTTCCCATTGTATTCCTGCCGGTCCGGCTTATTTGAGCACCTTCCCTGCCAAGCCTCCATGCACAAATTCACAGCCCAGGTGGCTTTCTTACCTGGTCACCTTGGACTGTGGATATCTGCAAGGGTGAGCGTACATCTCTGCATTACAGACTCCAACAAAGGTAAGCCCCCAAACACGAGGGAAGAGACAGGACAGAGCTCTGCCTATGTACACAAGGCAGAGCTCTGTCTTATCCGTAGGGAAGTGATGCGTTTTTGATTCCCTGCTTTTCAATAGCTTTGGAATAAAATCCAAGAAGAACACATGCACCACCACATGGATTGGGCCCCACTATTAGCAGCACGCTTAGATATATCCATGTGTGTCAGATGAAACAAAATGGTTTACAGACTCGTGGCAATGAACAGAGAGGACCCATCATACAAAGCAAGTCCTTCAGTGGAAGTGGTACATATTATTTAATATAATATAATATATAATATGATATATTGTAATGATCACTTACTTGTGTGTACCGATACAGTCTGAGTAAGTGAGCCATGGCATAAGTTGTACAGAAAGTGGAGTCACCAATAAAACCAGCCACTTTCCCATGTCCTCTACAGGAATAATTAGGAGCTTCCGTTTTTTCTCCAGACAATATCTGCAGGGCATATCCCAAGGTTTTCTTTGGATCTCCGCAAGTATCAAATATATGATAACCCAGAGTAACATTGGGCAGAAGATTGGGGTCCTTGTTAATTTCATTGACAGCAAAGATCAGTGCCAAGATACTTCTGTATTCTTCAAGATTAACACTGCAGGATAGCAAGAACTATTCAATTAAATTGAATGACGTTTTTCGGGAACAAGGAATGACTGAAGCACATAAATGACTGTACGGGTTTGTGGGAATCTTTATCATTATACCTATATATGCTTGTTGAACATCCTATTCTGAAACCATGGGCATTAATATACATGTGTCCCATGGGCATTAATATACATGTGGCTTTAACATCATCTACTGCTCTAGGAGGGGCTTCCACAAGATTTTGGAGTGTGTCTGTAGGAATTTGTCCCCATTCAACCAAAAGAGTCTTTGTGAGGTAGGGTACTGTGACAGTATTCACCGTCACTGGAAGTGAAAGACAGATAATTAATAGTTTGACTTGCTTTAGATGGGACAGTAATATTTGTCAACAATATCTTCATATAGAAATATGAAGATTTATTCCCACTTTACACTGGGAGACTTAGACTGTTATAGATTATTGCCATGAAGTTTGAATCCTAAATAATGTGTTTATTCTATGTCCCTCCATGCCAGACAGGCTTCCCTATTGTTTGTGTATTGAAATGGAATGTGGATTGTGCCTGTCCCATTGTTAAATGTTAATGACCTCACATTGTTCTGTCCAGGTGGCAGCTAATTATTTCAGGATTAATTCTGTTCCTGTATACACTTTCATCTGCATATGATAATGTAATCTTTCAACCCCTGACCTGTGTGTAGTAATTTGATGATGAGGGGGATGTGCTCATGTGTGTATAAATTGAGTGTGTGTCTGTCCAATAAACAGTCTGTTTTTACCCCTTCATGAAGTCTCGACTCATGTTTGGGGGAATATGCTACAAGGGATTGCTATGCTCTTCATACTCCCTTGGATAATCACTAAGCTCTTGTAAGAGCTTGTTCCTGCTTCACTCTCTGGGGAAAGAGAGGGTCACTCACGGGAATCTGGAGCCTTGTCATAGGTCCGGAGTGGGTAGGAGACAGCGAGACCCCAACCAAGCTGCGGCGGTTTTTGGGGTCTGACGTGGTTATGGTGTCTGAGGGAGTGCTTGGAGCCCTCGGGAAGCACCAGGAGCATCTGTCAATGAAATTACCAGGTCGGGGTGCCAGTTGATCTGTTACATTGGTGGCAAGCAGTGGAATGGCATCCTAGTGCAAGGAGAAGCAGCTCTCGGAGACACTGGTAACGTTATGGAGTGAGCAAACACCTGTGCAGTGTCCCCATAGGAAGAGGAGAGATACAGATATCAGCTACCATGGAAGAGAAATTTGTGAGGAGGTTGCGAGAGATGCTCATAAAGCACAGGGCACCAGTGTAAGAGCAGGTCCCAGGCCGCCATAGCCAAAGCCTTCCGTTGGGCTGTCATCCACTATCCAAGGGCATGTTTGGGATACATGCCACTGGAGGGCTCTATAGCTCTCTTCCAACCGCATCTGTGCAGTGTATCTCCCCAAAAACAGCTCCCGCAATCCATACTGCAACCAGCACCTTTTCTGGATGGAGGGGAGGATTTTTCCCTGGTGGCATTGCTCACGGGCTAGCGTTTCCTTCCAGAGATCCAAGTGCACAGAATCATGCCATCCTAGCAGGACCTGCTCTGACACTGGTCCCCTGTGCTGTATGTGCATCTCTCACAACCTCCTCACAAATGCCTCTTACATGGTGGCTGATATCTGTACCTCTCCTCTTCCTATGGGGACGCTGCACGGGTGTTAGCTCACTCCATAACGTTACCAGTGTCTCAGAGAGCTGCTTCTCCTCGCACTAGGACGCTATTCCCACCGCTTGCCACCAATGTAATGGATCCACCGGCACCCTGACCTGGACCTCTGTTGACGGATGCTCCTAGTGCTTCCCAAGGGCTCCAAGCACTCCACCAGACACCATAACCACATCAGACCCCACAAACCGCCGCAGCTTGGTTGGGGTCTCGCCGTCTCCTACCCACCCTGGACCTACGACAAGGCTCCAGGATGGTGTAACCCTCCACCATAATGTTTAAACCTAAGAAGGTTGTTGCTTACTGACTGTAAATTCCAGTTTATTACCTCTTTCATTATTATTGAGGCCCTGATCATAAGAACTAAGGGAATCCTGATCTCCATCCCATAGGAAGAGGGTGTCATCAATGTACCTTTGCCAAAAAGGTAAAGCCGAC
This sequence comes from Pelophylax lessonae, assembly GCF_965119305.1. Classification (NCBI taxonomy): domain Eukaryota; kingdom Metazoa; phylum Chordata; class Amphibia; order Anura; family Ranidae; genus Pelophylax; species Pelophylax lessonae. The sequence goes on along the minus strand of NC_138768.1, from coordinate 15,851,623 downwards.
GATCCCTCAAGATGACATCCTCCTCCCATTTGGCCATAAAATGGTTGCCAATACTGTGGGCAAACTTAGCCCCTATCGCTACGCCGTGGTTTTGTAGAAAAAAGCAGCCCCCAAACCAAAAGTAATTATGACACATGGCAAAATCAAGGAGTCATGGCAAAATCAAGGAGTTAGATGACAAACTACCTATGATAGGTACAAAACTATCCTGGTCTAAATAATATCTAACAGCCTTCAAGCCCTGGTCATGAGAAATAATGGTTTAGAGAGAAGCCACGTCAGCTGTAGCCAAAACATAGCTCTCCTTCCACTCAACAAAATAAGGACATGAGTAGTGTCCTTCAAATATGAAGCCGTTTTTGGAATCAAGAGCTGAAAAAAAATCACTCACATATTTCCCAATTCTTGAGGTCACCAAATCAATGTCACTTATAATGAGCCATTCAGGGGGTTTGGTGAAATTCTTGTGTACTTTCAGTAGATAATAAATTACCGGTACACAGGGGCATAGAGATTAAATAGGCCCTCTCTTACCTTTTTCATAGCCATTTCTAATGATCTTTTTGCAAATCTTTTTTAAATTTGTTAGTGGGTTTTGAGTTTCACTTTAGCCACATAATCCACCTTATCCAACACCACGATCCCACCGCCCTTATCAGCGGGACAGCTAATGATCAGCGACTTATAGTGGGATTACGATATTACGGTGGACATTCTGACTCTAACTGACACTCTTTGACACTTTGTAGGAACCACTGACACTAATACAGTGATCAGTGCTAAAAATATGCACCCTCACTGTACTAATGACACTGGTTGGGAGGGGGTTAACATCTAGGGAAATCAAAGGGATAAATGTGTGCCTAGCCAGTACTTGTGCATGTATGAGGTGCTTTTACTAAGGGAAGGGATGAATGCAGGGAAAGAAAATCCATCCCTTCCCCCCTGTCAGAATGAAGATCTGCATTGTTTATACAGGCGTAGCTCCATTCTGTGTGTTTTCCCAACGATCGGCAGGTTCCGGTAGACATCTATTCGCTGGCACCCTCTAATTGGCTTCTGCTGTGAATAATCCCAGCAGAAGTGGCAAGCGTGCACACCTTATCCCAAAGTAACTAGGTGTGCGAGGTATGTGATCTGGCACAGAAGAGCCTCTTTGCCATCGTACATCCTCATGATGTGGTCGGCAAAATCTTAATTGTATACAGTAGGGGTAAAACCATATCCTTTGCTGCCTGTGTCTTTTTGGGGAGATTTCCATTCACTTCCTGTACTGGTAATGCTACAGGAAATGAGAAGAAACCCCATCTAATATGAACAAGGTTCTCAGTTGTCACCTGAACAAATGTCCCAATTGGAGGTATTTCCTTCACCTTTTGCTCTGATGACAACACTTCAAATTATGTTTTCCCCTTTAAAGGTTATCTTTTTTTTTTTTTTTTCCAAAAAAAAAAAGGTTATCTATCCTTTCCCAGCTCTGTCAAGGCTCTGATTCAAGCTAGAAGGTTGGCATTGCTCATCTCTCTGAAGAAGTATCTACACAAGTTCTACACAATTTGGTCAATGTTCCTTTAGCTGGTCAACAGCAGCCTCCTTTTGGAACGTTGGTTATAATAACACATCAAAGGACTCTTAACAGATACTCAATAACATGCACACAAATAATAGGAAAAAAACTTACAATGCACATACTGAACAGTATATAGGTCTGCCAATCTGTATAGATCGGAGTTTGTTGACTGTACAATGAGCAGAGATTAGTCCTCCAATAATGACGTCTCCTTCTTGATAATACTCATACTCAAAGTCAGACTTTAGGGCTTCCAGTCTACAATGAGAGGCTGAGCTTCGGGCTCTTATTCCATAATTTAGGACAGAGAGGAGAAAGAGTCAGTAAATACCATTTATTGTATACTGGGGACCAATTCAGGACATACAGACAATCTTCTCACACAAGTACTCTATTTTTGCATACATTTACCACTTTAGCTATCGTACCTATGCATCCCCTAAGCAGCAGAGCCATGCGTGGTTTCAAAGTCAAGTTGTTTTAAAGGCTCAATGTTTTTTAGCTTCATGCTTTATACAAAAAAAAAACCTTTTGTGTGCACACGTAATACTTACCTAAAACTTCATTGACACTTGTGCAACTTCAAAATCGTGCGATTTCCATTGTGACTTTACAGTACGATGTGTTGCGATTTTGATGCTACTTTGAATGAGTGCGACTTTGGCTTTGACCAATAATAACATACATGGTGGGACACAATTCCTTTTCCTGCCACAGTGATTATGGCTAGAGTTAGGGTTATGGTTAGGGTTAGGACCAATGTTAGGCTAGGGTTAGGGCAAGTGTCAGGGTTAGGGCTAGGGCTAGGGTTAGGGTATTGGCTAGGCTTAGGGTTATGGCTAGGGTTAGGACCAGTGTTAGGCTAGGGTTAGGGTTAGAGTTATGGCTAGGCTTAGGGTTATGGCTAGGTTTAGGACAAGTGTTAGGCTAAGGTTAGGGCAAGTGTTAGGCTAGGGTTAGGGCACGTGTTCGGGTTATGGCTAGGGTTATGGGTATGGCTAGGGTTAGGGTTTTAGCGAGGGTTAGGCTAGGGTTATGGCTAGGGTTAGAGTGATGGCTAGAGTTAGGGTTATGGTTATGGCTAGGGTTATACTAGGATTAGGTTTAGGGTTATGTCTAGAGTTAGGGTAGGGTTAGGGTTAGTGTTATGGCTAGGGTTAGATTATGATTGGGTTTAGGGTTATGGCTAGGATTAGGGTTTTTACTAGAGTTAGCCTAGGGTTATGGCTCGAGTTAGGGTTATGGTTAGGGTTATGGCTAGAGTTAAGCTAGGGTTATGGTCATGGCTAGGGTTAGACAGGGATAAGGTTTAGGGTTAGGGTTATGACTAGGGTTATATTAGGGTTAGGGTTATGGCTAGAGTTAGGGTTATGGCCAGGATTATGGCTAAGGTTAGGGTCATGGCTAGGGTTAGGATTATGGCTAGAGTTAAGCTAGGGTTATGGTCATGGCTAGTGTTAGACTAGGACTAGGTTTCTGGTTATGACTAGGGTTATGTTAGGGTTAGGGTTATGGCTAGGGTGAAGTTTAGGACCAGGATTAGGCTAGGGTTAGGGTTATAGCTAGGGTTAGGGTTAGGTTCAGGGGTGGGGTTAGGGTTAGAGCTCATTTCTCTTGTAGAAAGGGATACCAGAAACAGAGATAGATGCTCAAGAGGGGCTATTTGCTTGAGAGGGGCTTCCCTGCAGAAGGGATGAGCTGGGACAGGGGTCAAAAAGGAGACTACATGAGTGCTTGTGCTTTACAAAGTCACACACAAGTCGCATGTGTATCATGCAGGTGCAAATTTTATGTGACTTTTGAGGGTTTACATTGAAGGCTATGGCACTCAAGTCACATGAAAGTCAGACAAAAGTAGTGCAGGAACTACTTTAAAGTCTTCTGTTACTTTAAGTCGCACAGATATGAATGGTACTCATTGGGAAACATGGGATGCAACTTGTCATGCGACTTTGCTATGCATTTTGGCTGACCTTTGGAAGGGTCTGTTGTTTAAAAAAAAAAAAAAAAAAAAAGAAGCAGACAATAAATGTAATTTGTCTGCAATGCCCTGGAGATAGCAGTTACCTGTACTTGCTGGGCAGTGCCACCAAACAGATTAGGATGGCAGCTCCCTCCAGTCCTCTGCCAGCTATTCCTGAACCCTTGGCATGCCCATAGGGTCTGCCACCTCATCATCCAACCCCCTACTTATTACTTTAGCCCACTTGGAAGTAATTTCCAGCTGCTGGACATGCACTGCCTCCCGCTTTCCCTGCCAATCATCTTTTCATCTTTGTCTTTCCCATCCTCACCCAATATCAGAAACAAGGAAAGGATAATTAACCACTTCAGCCCCGGGAGGTTTACCCCCCCCCCCCTCATGACCAGGCGATTTTTTTTTTTATATCTTCTTATTGAAAAACAACATGGTGTACAAACAAAGCAGTGGCGGCCGGCCGATAGGGGGCGCAGGGGCGCCCCCCCCCCCAAAAAAAAGAAAGAAAGATTTACAAAAAAAAAGTAAATTATTCGCCCAATAGGGGCGCCGGCCTGTGTGCTGGGTATGGGGCGGGGGGGGGTTTGACCTCACCCTCGGCCAGCAGAGGCGCCGATTGGCGCTCTTCAGGGGGTCATCGGGGCGCAGAGCAATGCGCCCCGACACATCCCACTTTTCTGATGTCCGGGCTGTGATTGGTCCAGACTCCAGCCTGGACCAATCACAGTGGGGCATCATCTGGTGAACGTGACGCGTGGGGGCGGTGCACCGCCCCGGCGTCACGATCACCTTCCGTTCCCGGCAGAGAGAGGATACAGGAAAGGAGAGCGAGAGCCGCCGCCGGACGAAGCTGGGAGCCGGGAGGATCGGGGTTAAAACATTCTCACATGGGACGAGAGGAGAACATCAACCAAATAAAACATCAAAAAGACAGATTCGGATGACTCTGTACTGGCCACGTAACCTGACATAAGCTACAATAGTGGTGATGGGGGTGGGGGAGGAAAGAGGATATTGAAAGGAGTGGGTGGGGGGGGGAGATTTGGAATACGACCATGAGAATCAGATTAATATGAGGGAAGAAGGGTTAAGTTGTGTTCCGTGAGGTTGATGTGTATGACCAGGCCATTTTTTGCAATACGGCACTGCGTTACTTTACCTGACAATTGCACAGTCGTGCAACGCTGTACCCAAAAAAAATTATGTTTCTTTCCCCACAAACAGAGCTTTCTTTTGGTGGTATTTGGTCACCTGTGCGGTTTTTAATTTTTGCGCTATAAAAAAAAAAAAAAAGAGCGTCAATTTCTGAAAAAAAAAAAAACAATATTTTTTACTTTGTGCTATAAAACATTCCCAATAAAATAATGTAAAAAAAAAAAAAAACAACTAATTTCTTCATCAATTTAGGCCACTTTGTATTTCTGTATTTGATCACCACTGTTATTTTTTTTTTTTTTTTTTAAAAACAAATATTTTTTTAATTTCGGCTATAAAACACATACAATAAAAAAAAAATGTAAAAAGCCGAAGTTCTTCATCAATTTAGGCCACTTTGCATGCTGCTACATATGTTTGGTAAAAAAAAAAAAAAAATCCCAATAAGCGTATATTGATTTGGTTTGCGCAAAAGTTATCGCGTCTACAAACTATGGGATGTTTTTATGGGATTTTTATTAGTTTTTTATTTTTTTTTACTAGCAATGGCGGCGATCAGTGACTTATAGTGGAAATGTGACATTACGGTGGACAGATCAGATGCCCTGTAACACTTTTTGGGGTCCAGTGATACCAATACACCAGTGCTAAAAAATATTCACTGTCACTGTACTAATGACACTGGCAGGGAAGGGGTTAACGTCAGTTGCGATCAAATGATTAACCACTTTACCACCGGAGGATTTTGCTGTCTTCCGTCCAGGCCACTTTTTGCGATTCGGCGCTGTGCGACTTTAACTGACAATTGCGCGGTCGTGCGACGCTGTACCCAAACGAAATTGACGTCGTTTTTTTCCCACAAACAGAGCTTTCTTTTGGTGGTATTTGATCACCTGTGCGATTTTTACTTTTTTCGCCATAAACAAAAAAAGAGCATTTATTTTGAAAAAATAACAATATTTTTTACATTTTTTTATATGAAATTCCCCCCAAAAAAAATGTAAAAACCAATTTTTTTTAAAAATTTTTGGCCAATTTGTTTTCTGCTACCTATGTTTGGTAAAAAAAATCACAATAAGCGTATTTTGATTGGTTTGCGCAAAGGTTATTGCGTTTACTAACAAAGGGAAAGATTTCTGTCATTTTTGGTATTTTTTTTTTAACGCGTAATGGCGGCGATCTGCGATTTTTTTTGCGGGACTGCGACATTGCGGCGGACAGATCGGACCCTTGACTGACATTTTTGACACTTTTGGGGGTACCAGTGACATTACTACAGTAATCAGTGCTAAAATATGCACTGTTACTGTAAAAATACACTGGTAGTGAAGGGGTTAACTTTATTTGGGAGGGAGGGGCTGTGTGTGTCCCTAGGGGCGTGCTTTCTACTGTGATTGGCTGTGGCTTGAGCTGTAAGGACACTGATCAACGGATCTACATAGTAGATCCATGTGATCAGTGTCTTTACAGCGAGGAGAATGACAGGTGGCTTGTTTACACAAGCTGCCTGACATTCTCCCTCTCCCCCGCCAATCGCCGAGTGACATGGGGTCCGCTGGTCACACCCGGGGGGGGGGGTCCGTGACCGAGCGGGAGCGGGAGCGCGCGGGAGAGGGCGCGCGCTCGCTCCCCAGAGCCTCACAGGCGAGCGACGTAGACCTACGTCACTCTGCCTGTGAGGGGCTGACTGCCGCAGTAAATATACTGTGAGCAGTCGGCAAGCGGTTAAGAGGTAATGCACTATTGCCTGTTCCATTCTTTTTTGGGCACTATTTGCCACTGAGTGTGAGGGGTACAGGAGAGAGATCAACCCCCACACAGCAACAGGAGTCAGAAGAAGATTTACAAGAAAATTCACTGCCTGCTAGTCTGGATAATTTGCCTGAAGATTTGGAGAACATTATCACTCACCATCTACCTGTGAAATACTTGCCTTTGGTAAGAGGTTTGATATACCACATATCGAGTGGAAGAGTGAAAGGTCAGGACTTTATATCTATTACACTGGCTGGTGTCATCTTCTCAAGTGTTTTAATATGTTGAGTTGGTAAGGGTATTACCTCTCTTTTCTTTACACGTGGGTGCCAAGAGGGATTTGGTGTTTGCATGTCCTCTTCTTCACCTTCATTCACCATCAAGAAGATTTCAGCCTTTTTTCATTTTGGACTTGCTTTGGACTGCTCATACTTCCATAGCACGTTTTTGTTCACATTGTGCACCATTTATAATATCTGTGTATATTTATTCATTAGGTATTTTGTTCATTGTTTTTTCCCTTTTGGTTCAACACACATTGCTCACATCTAGCGCACCCATTTTTTGCACATCACACGTTTACTTTATCAAGGTTAAAGTTTCGGTTGCTGCTAGAAATTAATTTTTTGTTTTCGCACCTTATTCTTCAATATTTTTAGAACTTAACAGGTATTCTTGTGGAGGGATCTGGGGGGAGGTCAAGTTTGGCTGTTTTGAATGCTGTCATTTTTTTTTTAATCTGGCGCCGAGTGACATCACTTCCGGGTTTTTACATGGAGACCCGATCAGAGCTGAATGCGGCTTTGATCGGGTCTTCTCTTTGGCGGCCGTGCAGGCTGGTTGGTGGGACGGGAGACCCGGGCTAACTGCGGAAGACGGCGGTGGGGGCACGATGTCCCCTCCCGCTCCGTGTAATGACAGCCGAGCGGCTTCTCAGCTGCATCGGTTGTCATTACAAGACAGCTGACCGTCGGCTATGGATGCTGGTATCGGGGTGATTCCTCTAGCTGCAGGCATCACTCCGGTATAGCACTTTCCCGAAATATCGGCAATATTGACCACCTCGGTGGCTGTTTCCGATATATTGGGGAAAGTGCATATCGGCCCATCAATATATCGGCTTTGCCAATAATCGGTCAATCCCTAAGGACTAGGCATGATGGGAATCCTAGTTCCTGAACATCTGGAGGGACATAGTTTGAAGACCCCTGCTATAGAGTCTAGTTGGTGGATATACAGTAGAATATATTGTAGTGACTTCTTACCTGTGTGTACCGATACTGGCTGAGTAACTGGGCCATCGCAAGACTTGTATGAAGAATGATGACACCAGTAGGACCAACCACTTCTCCGTTTTGGCTACAATAGTAAAGAGCCTTTGTCTTCCCTCTTGACGATATCTGAAGGGTCTATCCCAAGGTTTGCTTTGGATCTCCACAAGTATTAAATATATAATAACACCGAGTAACGCTGGGCACAAGTTTGGGGTTCTTATAAATCTCATTAACAGCAAAGATCAGAGCCAAGGTGCTTCTGTACAGTTCAACGCCAATGCTGTATAAGATATCAATAAAAATTTAGATTTTGTTGAGACTTCAGGATGACTTTAGCTTCAGGTTTCCCCCCATCACTGCGTTACTTTACCTGACAATTGCACGGTCGTGCGTGTACACAAATAAAATTGATGTCCCTTTTTTTCCCACAAATAGAGCTTTCTTTTGGTGGTATATGATCACCACTGTTGTTTTTATTTATTTTTTTTTTTAAACTAATATTTTTTTAATATAAAACACATACAATAAAAAAAAAAAAAAAAATGTAAAAAGTCAAAGTTCTTCATCAATTTAGGCCAATATGTATTCTGCTACATATTTTTGGTAAAAAAAAAAAAAAAAAAAAAAATCCCAATAAGAGTATATTGATTGTTTTGTTATCGCGTCTACAAACTATGGTATATATTTATGGAATTTTATTTATTTTTTATACATCTGCTTATTCATTTTGTACATACATCAAATCATACCATACACATTCACATGACAATTGTTTATTAAAAAAAATTTTTTTTTACTTTTCTGCTACAAAACACATCCAATAAAAAAAAAAAAAAAATTTAAAAAGTCAAATGTCTTCATCAATTTAGGCAAATTTGTTTTCTGCTACATATTTTTGGTAAAAAAAAAAAAAAATCCAAATAAGTGTATATTGATTGGTTTGCGCAAAAGTTATCACGTCTATAAACTATGGGATATATTTATAGAATTTTTATTTATTTATTGTTTTACTAGTAATGGCGGCAATCAGCTTCATCAAAGGTAGTGCAGGAGGTTAACCACTTAATCCCCAGAAGACCCTCCCCCTTCATGACCAGGCCATTTTGTGCGATACGGCACCGCGTTATTTTACCTGACAATTGCACGGTCGTGCGACGCTGTACCCAAATAAAATTGATGTCCTATTTTTCCCAAAAAACGGAAAATTGTTATCAAATACTTACCATAATTTTCCTTTCCTGATGGACTCCATGGCAGCTTACGTGTGGGTTAGTCCCGCCTCCTCCTACCTCATAGGACCCTACTCCCATAAATGTTTACTCCGTGCCAGAGGCCGTGTTCCATAAATAGCCTACTCCAGCAGATGGGAGGGGACTCCTGCTGCCATGGAGTCCATCAGGAAAGGAAAATTACGGTAAGTATTTGATAACAATTTTCCGTTTTCCTGACAGACTCCATGGCAGCTTACGTGTGGGAAATAACTCGCCAAACACACAAGGGTGGGAAACTGCTGGCCAAAAGAAATTTAATTTGCACCATCAACAGACAGTACTTGCAAACCAAAGTTAACAGAAGACAATGAAGCTGGCTCAATACAATAATGAGTCATGAAAGTGTTAATGGAAGACCATGATGCCGCCTTGCATATTACTTCAGGGGCCACATGACAAGAAGCCGCCCAGGACGTGGACACCCCTCTTGTCGAATGCGCGGTCACCGCTTCTGGAGGAGCCAAGCCCTTAGCCTTATATGCCCATTGGATGGTCTGAACAATCCATGCCGCTATGGATCTTGAAGAGGCCCGCAAGCCCTTGTTCTTTCCGTGAAGGAGAACAAATAGATAATCTGAACGCCTGAAGGAAGCTGTTGCATCCAGGTACAGTCTCAGAATTGCACCCACATCTAATGGATGTGTATCCGGATCATCTGACGATTTGAATGTTGGAAGGACAATCTCCTGGTTCTCGTGGAAAACAGAGACCACCTTGGGGTGTGATCCCAATATGGGGATAAGAACCACACGATCTGGGAAGAAGGTCAGGAATGGTTCTTTGCAACCCAGAGAACTAATCTCGGAGACTCTTTTAGCCGAGGTGACGGCAACCAAGAAGGCCGATATCAGAGACAGATCTTTAATGGAGAGTTGCTCCGTGTGACTTCTTCTGACGTCAGAAAGGAAGTTCAAGACGAGTGGAAGATCCCATTTAGGGAACCTTGGCTTCCTCTGTGGCCTGAGTCTGGAAGCTCCCCGAAAGAATTGACGAACAAGGGGATGAGACGCCCAAGAAGTTCCTGTAAAGGCTGAAATAGCAGAAACTTGCACACGTAGTGAGCGAACGGATAATGGTAGGTCCAGTCCCGACTGCAGGAAACCAAGAATATGCTGGATATTCAGGTCATTGCATGACCCCCCTTTCTTGGTAACGAAATCCATGAACTTGGACCAGATCCTTCCGTAGACCTTGTTAGTGCCCGCTCTTCTGGCACTTAAGAGAGTAGAAATTGCCCCACTCGGGCAACCTAACGCCTCCAGCCTTTCCCTCTCAAAAACCATGCCTTCAGGTGCAGATGAGCCGGGCATGGGTGTAGAGTTGCTCCCTGGGACAGAAGGTCCAGCCTGATGGGTAGAGGAACTGGATCCCAAAAACTGAGGAGCATCAGCAGTGGAAACCATGGCCTGTTCGGCCAGTATGGGGCTATTGTTTGCACTTCCACATCTTCCATCCTGAGCCTCGCCAGGAACCGGAGAATGACAGGAACTGGGGGAAAGGCATATGCCCTGTGGAATCTCCAATGGTCTGTCAGAGCATCCGTCCCAAAGGCCACTGGAAGACATCGTTGTGAAGGCTCCATTCGTTGTTGTCCAAGCGAACTCTTGAGAGGAAGTCCGCTTGAACATTCTGTACCCCTGGAAGAAACACTGCAGTGAGGTTGACCAGGTGTTTCTGGGCCCAATATAAGATTGGATCTACCTCCTTCAACAGGGAGCGACTGCGAGTGCCTCCTTGTCGCTTCACATAGGAGACCGCGGTCGTATTGTCCATCCTCAGGATCACAGAAGTCCCTTCTATTAGGTGACGGAATGCTTTCAGAGCGCAGAACGTGGCTCGCAATTCTAGAGTATTTGACACTACCCTGTGAGCTTGGAAATCCCAGCTGCCCTGGGCTATCTCTGTCTGACAGAGGGCACCCCATCCGGTGTTGCTGGCATCCGTGGTAACTGTGATCCAAGAGATGGGCATGATGGAATGGCAATTGAGGAGATTTTTGCTCTGCAGCCACCATGGAAGGCTCTCCCGCATTGATGATGTTATGCGAATTAGGTGATTTTGATCTCCTGGACGCCACTGATGGAGAAACCCCACTTGGAAAGGCCGCATTTTCCACTGTGCCCACTTCGCCATTGGAGTCGTGGCTACCATGGTCCCAACCACTCTTAGACACTGAGATGCTCGAAGGTGAGTGGCCGTCATAGCTAGGCGTACCCTGTCCCTGACTACCGGGATCTTCTCGAGGGGCAAAGAAATTGTGCCTCGACTTGTGTCGAACTGAGCTCCCAGAAATATTAACGACTGGGTAGGCTCCAGGTGGCTCTTCTCCATGTTCAGTAACCAGACGAACTCGCGAAGAGTGGCTATTACCTGAGACCTGTGTACCAGAAGTTGTTCTCGGTCTTGTGACAGCAGGAGTAGGTCGTCCAGATAATGGTGTAGACGGACGCCTTTGGTCCTGATCAAAGCCACCACTGCTAGTAAGACCTTTGAGAATACCCGCGGCGATGTAGTAAGCCCAAGCGGGAGACAGACAAATTGTAGATGATTCTGATCTACTGCGAATCGTAGGAACTTCTGGTAATCTGCTGCCACTGGCACATGGAAATAGGCGTCCTTGAGGTCGATTGACACAAGCCAGTCTGCCGGTTGTATTGCTTGACGGATGGTGAATAGCGTCTCCATCTTGAATTTCTCCTTCTTGATAAAAGAGTTCAGGTGCGTGAGGTCTATGACTGGTCTCCAAGCACCGCTCTTTTTCTGAACCAAGAAGAGAGGGAAGTATAGACCCTGGAACTTCTCGTTGGTTGGAACTGGAACCACTGCGCCTTGAGCCACCAACAGATCTACGTAAGACAGAAGGTCTTGTCTTTTCTCTTCTGACTGTGGCAATGAGGTTGGAATGAACCTCAGTCTGGGCGGACAGCAGAATTTCCAGGAATGGCCTGTTGATACTGTCTTGACGACCCAGAAGTCGTTTATCGAGGCTGCCCAGACGTGTTGGAAGCGTAGTAGCCGAGCCCCGACTTGCTCCACCTGGGCAGGCACAACGTCAAAAAGACTTCGTGGCATCCCGACCACCAGAAGACCCTCCTCTGGGTGCTTTCTGTCCTGAAGGCTGCGGTCTTCTCCAGTTCTTTCAGAATTGACGGCCAGGCTTATATAGGCGGGCATCCCTTGATCGATCAGCCCCTTGCCTGGGCTGAGACCTCTTCTGGTCCAGCAAGCGCCTATCCTGGGGAAGGAACCCCGACTTACCACCTGTGGCACGGGAAATGGCGCTTTCTAACTTGTTGCCGAATAGGGAGGACCCCTCAAATGGAATTCGGCACCAGGCCTGTTTTGACGCAGGATCGGCCAACCAAGGACGTAACCAAAGAGCCCGTTTTGCAGTAACCGATGAAAGCATTACCCGTGCCGCAAGGCGGACCATGTCTAGGGAGGCCTCCCCCAAAAAAGCTGCCGCCAGCCTAAGCTCATGTATTGGCGAATTTCTTGCGACTTCTTCCGACACGCTTCTGAGTGTTGTGTCCACACTGTCTGTCCACACCTCCATTGCTTTAGACAGGGCTGCGAGAGCCAATGCTGGCTTGCATGCCATTCCTGCGGACACATAGATGCGCTTGAGGTCTGAATCAATGCATCTCTCAAGGCCATCCTTAAAGGTGACTGTGTCTTCAAGCGGAAGTGTGACATGACGCACCAGACGCATCAGTGCTGCATCCACCAGAGGTGCAGATTCCAGGTGTTTAACCTCTTCCATTTTAAATGGGTACATTTTATTCATTTTGGAGAGTAGAGAGTTTTTTCTCTCTGTGCAGCCCCATTCGTCTGTAATGATTTCGCCTACCTCCCCTAACAGGGGAAAAAAAGGGCGTTCCTTTTTGAGGTGCTTAAAATACCTCTTCTGTTTAGAGGGTGACTCTACCGGCTCATCCCACTTCAGGGCTTCCTTCACAGCTTTAACCAAGGAGGGAACCATGGCAAAGTCAAAACCCGCACCAGGGTCGTCTGCTTCAAGCTCACCCTCAGAGTAGTCAGATGAGGAGTGACTGTGCTGGGAAGGCCCAGGGATATGAATATTTTCACCAGCCGGAGTACTCGCCATCCTGGGGGAGGAAGTTCCAGCACGAGCAGGATCCAAGGTTTTTAAGGACTCCTTAACTACTCGCCTGACCAGCGACTCCATCTGCTGGTTGCTGTCTTCCCTTTCGTTTGCAGCATGTGCAAAACAGGGCTCACAGAGCGACTTTCCATCAGGCACCTGTGCCCCACATCCCCAGCAGGATCTTTTGTCAGAGTGGCGGTGTCCTGAAGTAGCTCCAGACTCTTCACCATGTCGCCTAGAGGATGATCGATGGTGCCTGGAACTTGATGATGAATGCCGCGTTTGCGACCTGGGAGGATCTTTATCTTCACGGGCCGAGTGACGTCTTTCAGACCTAGAAGGGCTTTAGGAAAGAAAATAAAGACTCAACAGAACAGCAGAAAAAAAAAAAAAAAAAACCCCTAAACATTACAGGTAGAGAAATAAAACCAATCTTACCTGTAATGTAAGGGCTGGCCACCAGGGGGCGGTGAGACATCCATATAACTTTAGGAAACTGCAAGAGATCATGAATGAGTGACATGCAGAAAGCAGGCAGGAAGCCTATTCAGCATAATCACAGCCATCTCTCACCTTTAAAAGATTCCTGCAGAGCACGGGGAAGCCGCTGGAAACACTGCTGAACAAACCCACAAACAGCTGAAACTGACAGCTATTTGAATTTGCTCCTGGAATGTTGTCACCGCCCCCCTCCCCCCACCTGTGCAAACCAAGCCTCGATTCAGATCGAGCCTGGAAGGCACCGCCCCCCCCACCTGTGTGAACCAAGCCTCGATTCAGATCGAGCCTGGAAGGCACCGCCCCCCCCCCCCCACCTGTGTGAACCAAGCCTCGATTCAGATCGAGCCTGGAAGACACCAGGAAGCAGTGGAGCGGAGGGGAAGGACGTGGAATGAAACACCATGCATCCCACAGCCAAACTAGACTCCAGGGAGAGATAAGTAACAAACAACAGGAGAATATACACAAACAAACTGCTGCCATAGAATGTAAAGCAGGGGTACATCACCACTTCCACGACCAGACCTTGGACCATACGGACACCGCGGCTGCACACATGATGGGGCGTATTAATGGGCCTCCCGCTAATAGCTGGGACGATTGGCCAAATGTTGCTTTGCCTGCCATTGGCCAGGTTTGTAAGCTCTTCTGACAACTGACTCCACGCCCGTGTCCTACCCCGCTAATAGCTAGGGCGTGCTGGACATGAAGGGGACACCACTCGATCCGACGTGCAGACCGCCAGGCCTGAATCGGGAATCTTCATGAGGTAAGATTTGACCATAATCCTTTCAGGAGGAGGACAAAAAAGGAATACGGCCTCTGGCACGGAGTAAAAATTTATGGGAGTAGGGTCCTATGAGGTAGGAGGAGGCGGGACTAACCCATACGTAAGCTGCCATGGAGTCTGTCAGGAAATAGAGATTTCTTTTGCTGGTATTTGATCACCACTGTTGTTTTTATTTTTTTTGCGCTGGAAACAAAAAAATGCCGACAATTTTTTATAAAAAAAAAAAATAGTTTTTACTTTCTGCTATAAAAAACATCCAATAAAAAAAAAATGTAAAAGATCTAATTTCTTCATCAATTTAGGCCAATATGTATTCTGCTACATATTTTTGGTTAAAAAAAAAAAAAATCCCAATAAGCGCATATTGATTGGTTTGCGCAAAAGTTATCGCGTCTACAAACTATGGTATATATTTATGGAATTTTTATTTATTTATTTATTTATTTTTTATTTTTTATACATCTGCTTTTTCATTTTGTACATACATCAAATCATACCATACACATTCACATAACAATTGTTTATTAACAAAAAAAAAACAATTTTTTTTTTTTACTTTTCTGCTATAAAACACATCCAATAAAAAAAAAAAAAAAAGTAAAAAGTCAAATTTCTTCATCAATTTAGGCCGATTTGTATTCTGCTACATATTTTTGGTAAAAAAAAAAAAAACTAATAAGCGTATATTGATTGGTTTGCGCAAAAGTTATCACATCTACAAACTAGGGGATATATTTATGGAATTTTTATTTATTTATTTTTTACTAGTAATGGCAGCGATCAGTTTCATCAAAGGTAGTGCAGGAGGTTAACCACTTAATCCCCCGTAGGTTTACCCTCCCCCCCCTTAATGACCAGCCCATTTTGTGCAATACGGCACTGCGTTACTTTACCTGACAACTGCACGATCGTGTGACGCTGTACCTAAATAAGATTAATGTCCTATTTTTCCCACAAATATAGCTTTCTTTTCCTGGTATTTGATCACCACGTTGTTTTTATTTTTTTGCGCTGGAAACCAAAAAATGCCGACAATTTTTTTTTTACTTTCTGCTATAAAACACATCCAATAAAAAAAATATGTAAAAAGTCAAATTTCTTCATCAATTTAGGCCAATTTGTATTCTGCTACATATTTTTGGTAAAAAAAAAAAAAAAAAAAATCCCAGTAAGTGTATATTGATTGGTTTGCGCAAAAGTTATCGCATCTACAAACTATGGGATATATTTATGGAATTTTTATTTATTTAGTTTTTTATAAATCTGTTTATTAATTTTGTACATACATCAAATCATACGATACACATTCACATAAATTATTATTATACAGGATTTATACAGCGCCAACAGTTTGCGCAGCGCTTTACAATGTAAGGGAATAATAACAACAACATTAAACAACAACAAACAAAATATATATATATATATATATATATAACAAAAAATATAAAAATATATATATATATTTTTTTTTTTATTACATCCTTCCTTCCTTCCTTCCTTCCTTCCTTCCTTCCTTCCTTCCTTCCTTCCTTCCTTCCTTCCTTCCTTCCTTCCCCCATGCATTATCCTTACAAGAATACTTTTGATGTTATCTACAAACAGAGTTTCCCAACTCCTACTCCATGCCTACCTATTTTCAGGATTAAATCCAGGATTTATTTTTTTTACTAGTAATGGCGGCGATCAGCGACATTGCAGCTGACAAATCAGATACTAAGCAACGCTTTTGACACTTTTTTTGGGGACCGGTGATTCTAATACAGTGATTAATGCTTAATAATATGCACTGTCACTGTACTAATGACACTGGCAGGGAAGGGGGATAACATCAGGGGCGATTAAAGGGTTACATGTGTGCCTAGGGAGTGCTTGCTAACTGTGGGGTGAGGTGATTTTACTGTGGGAAGGCAGAGATCCGTGTTCCTGCTTAGCAGAAACACAGGATCACTACCTTCCCTTCTCACAGAATGGCGATTTGCTTTGTTTAGATAGGCAGACCACCGTTCTGCTTCTCTTGGGTACGTTTGGCAGGTCCCGGCGGACATTGAGTCCGCTGGGCCCGCTGATTGGCTCCCGCTATGTCCAATCACAGCGGGAGAGGTTTGCTGGCGGTGCACGGGTGCGTCCCAGACCCAGAAGTGCACAGGAGAGCCGCCTTGCCGCTGTATATGTACTGTATGCAGTTGGCACAGTCAGCACTCTATACGCATGTAGCCAGGTACTGGCACAAAGCCCTCTCTAAGACCGGGTGCCTCAGGGGAAGGTGTGCTAAAGAGAAGGATTATGGGATGTGTAGTTTTATCACTCTCAGGTGGAACTGCTTTCTATAGAAGATGAAACTACAGCTCCTGGGGGGGGGTGCTTTGCCGCTGGGGAGGAGGGGAAAGAGAATTTTTACAGAACTGCCTGGGGAAGACCGGGGTACTTGAAGTTGGTGCCAGACCGGGAAAGGAGACAGCAGTGGGGGCAGAGTGCTGAGCCTATAGCACTTGTTTGCCCATGTAGCACCCTTGTCTTAAACAGGACTACTAGTAAATGTAATGTTGCTGGTTGTAGTTAACCCGATTTGTAGTCTTTGTAATCATTTGGGTTTTCTCCTAAGCCTGGTTTTGCTGTTGTTCCTCCCTTCTGTCAATAGGTGGCACTGTTACCCAGTGGCGGCCCGTCCATTGGGGGCGCAGGGGCGCCCCCTATCCATGCGTCCAGCCCCCTAATCTACATGCAGGGCCCCCGGACGCATGGATTCCAATGGGGTTTTTTTTTTTTTTTGAAGCACGTGATTAGAGCCAGAGGCTCTAATAGGCTTCAAAAAAGGGTGGGCTCAGGGCGCAGAGCACTGCGCCCTGAGCCCACCAGTTGTGTGACAATCGCTATTATCGCACTGATTATCCTCCCAGCCAATAAGGAAGTGGTTCCTGAGACCCGTTTCATGATTGGCCAAAAGGAGAGGCCAGGCTATTGGCCATGGAGAAGGAGGAGGGTGGAGATGCAAGGGAAGCCGCCACGGGGGGAAGCCACCGCCGCAGCCTGCCCTCCACGTCGGTCCAGGGTGAGTGAGCCATCGATGGGGGGGGGGGTATGGTGTGCGAGCTGGTGTGGTCCGGGGGGGGGGGGGTATGGTGTGGTCTGTCTGCCGGATCATGGAGCACCAGCCGCCACTGCTGTTACCTTTGGCATTAGTATTATGTGCTACAGTAAACCTAGGTTATGAATATGCATAGTTTTCTCAGCCAATCAGTAGGGGTTTCTCTATCGCTCATTGACAGACGTAGTCTTCTTGATTCTCAAGAGCTGGGTTATGTTGTCTCCGCAGGAGTAGGACTAGGCAGAATGACAAAACGTTCTGGCTCCACCTTAGGGGCAGTCCCTGAGGGTATATCCTCCCTCTCTCTGCTACAGGGAATCAGTTTTTTTCTGTCTAGTCAGGAGTAAGGACCTAAGTTCCTTGCTGGGATCTTTTGGTCCTGGCAAGACTTTTTTTCTTTAAGAAAAAGACATTTTTTAGGTAGTTTTCTCCAGTGTTTTTTTCCTGTGAGATCTTCAAGCAAAAAATGCCGGACTGGGCGACACTTGTGGTCACCCCAGCCGGCCTACGAGCGCGCGCAGACCATGGCATTGCGCTTGGTCGGCCGCGACATATTCAAGTAAGTATGCGGGGCCGGGCGACGGGCTGGATGTTGAGATCCAGTGGTCACCCCGGTTTCTGCCTACGAGCGCGTGCAGACCAGTGCGCTGGGTCGGCCGCGACGGAGTCCCAGTAAAGGGACTGACTTTGCGAGTTAAAAGTCTCGCTTGGACGCCAGGTACCAGAGAGTCGAGGCGTCCACAAACCCCCACCCCGGTGGAGAGGGTATTGTGAAGAGAGGGTGCCTGTCGGTTCGGTATGGTGAGTAAACGTTCCCTTTTTTTCCTCATTATGAGGCAGTATATATTATGGGCCCCTCCATATATGGTCAGTATATATCTGATACTTACAAGTCCCCCTTGTAATACAGCATGTGTTTGTGGGAAGTGGACTTGGTTCAAGAGCTAACACTCTACCCAGCAGACTGTAACATTACAGCAGACATAGGAGGTATAATCCTACCTTATGTGCAGTGTATCTCTGTAGATCCATATGTCACCTCTTAGCAGAGTGCAGGTGGATGTGCTGGGAAGACGATATCGGCGGTCCGCCGCCATTTTGCCGTAGACCGAATGCATGTATGTCCTCAGGTCACGCCGGCCGCCATGTTTTTGGAGTCTTATGTCTCTTCTATGGGGGCGGCCATGTTTTGTGAGCCCAGCTACCTCGTGGAGGGCTGGGAACGCCGGAAGGCGTACACAGGGGGCGGAGCCACGCCTTCTGCCCGGGAAAAAGCAAACAGCTCCTTCCAGTCTGTGTAAGACAGACGCTGACTGCAGTTTGTTGGAAACTGCACTGCATCGGTTGGTGAGCCCTGGGGGTCCCTCTCTCTCTCTCTGGGATCGAGAAGCAGGTACTCTGAGGGGCGCTATTGCGCTAGGGGGAGACACACAAAAAAAAGAAAAAGTTTTTTTGTTTTGCTGGCAAAGGTGTCCTGTATTAACATGGACCCTGCCACTCATGTATCTCCTCCGGATCCCCTCGAGGGGTCTGCGGGATCCTCCAGCACCCCACTGACAATTGAATCTTTGTCAGCTATTATGGAAACTTTTGTGTCCCGGGTGGAAGTGGCTTGTCAGGGACAGGGCGCAAGAAAGCGACCCCCGCCTAACCCCTTATTATCTGAAACCTCGGATTCAGACTCTGAGCCTATTTCTGCAGTTGCAGGTACTTCATCTGGTATTGGTGTCTCGGGTCCTGTCTCTTCAGACAGTGAGGAGGATGTTTCGGCATCCGCCATAGCCCGAGAGGAAGCGTTGGTAAACGCACTCATTGTATCTGTTCAAGAGACTTTAAGGTTACAGGGTATTCCATCGGAAATAGCTGAAACTGAGATCCCTTTTGGGACTAAAAAGCGCATCAAAGTGGCGAAGGTTTTTCCATTGCCCAAATGTTTTGGCAATCCAATCGAAGAAGAATGGCGTCTGCCAAAACGCACTTTTAATATTTCTAAACGCATTGACAGGCGTTATCCGTTTGAGGAAACCCTTATTAAGAAATGGACAGAACCACCTGTGGTGGATTCACCTATTGCTAGATTGAATAAAGCCACGGTTATTCCTTTAGAAGACGCTCCGTCTTTTAAAGATCCAGTGGATCGCAAGATAGAAGCTATGTCTCGCACCATGTTTTCCTTGATTGGATCAGCTTTCAGACCAATAATTGCTATTGGTCTGGTTTCGCAGGCTGTAACTGAATGGACCAAGTGGTTACGCCGGGACTTAGAAGAAGTCCCTCAGGCGGTATCAGATTTGTTGGAACAAATGATACAGGGGTTACAGTTTGTATGTGATGCGGCGTTAGACGCCACTCCATTAATGGCGCGAGCATCAGTCTCAGCAGTGGTTCTCAGGCGTACACTGTGGCTAAAAGGTTGGTTAGCCGACCAAGGTTCCAAAAAAGCATTGGCTAATATCCCCTTTTTAGGAGAGCGTCTATTTGGAGCCAACTTAGATGAGATCATTAAGGATCTCACCGGTGGAAAAAGCACCTTTTTACCGCAAAATTTTAAAGGTAGAGGAACTCGTCAAAGACGAGGGCCTTCTTTTTCTGCTCACAAGAGGTTTTTTCGTCCAGCGGGTGAAAAAACTAAGTCCTCCAAAGCTCCTGCAGGAGGCGTCAGGGGTCGTTGGTCGGGCAAGCAAAAGCCCGCCCCCTCCAGACCTGAAGATAAACCGTCCAAAGCCTGAAGGTGCGCCCCCACCCATAACTGGGGTGGGGGGACGTCTTCGCCGGTTCCCGGATCCATGGCTTTCCAGAATCCCGGACAAATGGGTTTGCGAAGTCATAAGGCCAGGGTACAAGATCGAGTTTCGATCTCTCCCACCGGCGCGATTCTTTCCTTCCAATATCCGACTATCCGCAGATCGTTTAGAAGATCTGCGGAGAGCAGTCACAGATTTACTACAACAAGGAGTGGTAGTCCACGTTCCTTGGACGGAACGGTTTCAAGGGTTTTATTCAAACCTGTTTACAATACCCAGGAAAGAGGGCAAAGTGCGTCCAATTCTGGACTTAAGAGCACTCAATTCTTTCGTCAACATAAGAAGATTCAGAATGGAGTCCATTCGCACGGTAGCAGCCTTCCTGCATCCAGGGGATGTCCTAGCGTCCATAGACATCAAGGACGCCTATCTTCACATTCCCATTTTCGCAGGACATCAGCGTTTTCTGCGCTTTTCGTAGAGGAGAACCACTATCAGTTTGTGGCGTTACCTTTCGGTCTCGCCACGGCTCCGCGGGTCTTCACAAAGGTGTTGGCCCCAATGTTGGCACTTCTGCGCCAAAGAGGTATATCGATTCTAGGTTACCTAGACGATCTTCTGCTTCATGCAGAGTCTCCTCAGACCTTGCTACAAAACATAGAAATTACTATGATTTCTTTACAGGAATTCGGGTGGCTGGTGAACCAGCAAAAGTCATTTCTGGTTCCCACCCAGAGGCTCGAATATCTGGGTCTAATTCTAGACACAGTCAGGACAAGAGTTTTTCTTCCGGTAGGGAAACTCCGAAAGATTCAATCTGCAGTCCAGTTGTTACTGTCCAACAGCTGGTCTTCCCTTCGGACTTGCATGAGGGTTCTGGGGTTGATGGTGGCTTCGTTCGAAGCAGTCCCATTTGCCCAGTCCCATACCCGAATTCTTCAGCAAGAGATTCTTCTCAGATGGAATCGGAATCCGGAATCCCTGGACAATCAGATCCGATTGAGCAAACAGGCCAGAGAGTCTCTGGTATGGTGGCTTCGGTCTCCGATGCTCAGCCAGGGAAAGTCATTTCTGCCAATATATTGGACGACAGTGACCACGGATGCCAGTCTATCCGGATGGGGAGGAATTCTCGGTCAGTTATCGGTCCAGGGACTTTGGTCCCCGGAAGAATCCAGGTTACCGATAAATGTATTGGAACTGAGAGCGATCAGACTTTGTCTGATTCACTGGACCGAGCAGCTCCAGGGCAGCTCGGTTCGGATCCAGTCGGACAATGCCACGGCTGTGGCTTATGTCAATCACCAGGGGGGCACCAAGAGTGCCCGAGCGGCCAAAGAAGTGGCTTGCATTCTTCGCTGGGCGGAACGATTTGTTCCAGCAATCTCTGCGGTGTTCATTCCGGGGGTGGAGAATTGGCAGGCAGATTATCTCAGCCGTCAGACCCTGGATCAGGGGGAATGGTCCCTCCATCCAGACGTTTTCCACCAGTTGTGCCTGCGGTGGGGCACCCCGGATGTGGATCTGTTGGCATCACGATTCAACAGGAAAGTTCAGAGATTCGTGGCTCGCTCCCGCGATCCTCTAGCAGAAACCGCAGACGCACTGATCGCCCCGTGGGGGCAATACCAGCTAATATATGCCTTCCCTCCTCTGGCGTTACTGCCAAGACTTCTTCGCAGAATAGAGGAGGAAGGAATCCCAGTAATCCTGGTAGCTCCGGACTGGCCTCGTCGAGCTTGGTACGCCGACATGGTCAGACTGGTGGCGGACGTCCCGTGGAGACTTCCTCTCAGGGAGGATCTACTGTCTCAGGGACCGATCTTCCATCCTGCTTTACGATCGCTGGCTTTAACGGCCTGGCTATTGAGACCCAGGTGCTGAAGGACAAAGGTTTGTCAGCTTCAGTTATTCCTACTCTAGTTGAAGCAAGGAAAGCGACTTCCAGAAAGATTTATCATCGCACATGGAAGTCCTACATTGCATGGTGTGAACCTTTGGGGTTCCGTCCTCGGTCTTATTCGATTAGTCGAATATTGGCTTTTCTGCAACAAGGGGTTGAGCAGAAACTGGCCTTGAGTACTATCAAGGGTCAGGTCTCAGCATTAGCCATCTTCTTTCAGAAGCCTTTGACTACTCATTCCTTGGTGCGAAATTTCATCCAGGGGGTGCGACATCTGGCTCCGCCAGTGCACGCGCCGTTACCCCCCTGGGATCTTAATTTAGTGTTGTCGGTTCTTCAGAAACCTCCCTTTGAAGATATTAGGGAGATTCCTCTACCCACGTTGTCCCAGAAGGTGGCCTTCTTGGTGGCTATTACTTCTGCACGCAGGGTGTCAGAACTGGCCGCATTATCTTGTCGTTCACCATATCTGGTGGTTCATAGAGATAAGGTGGTTCTTCGTCCGAATCCATCCTTCCTACCAAAAGTGGTTTCAGAATTTCATCTGAATGAAGAAATTGTATTACCTTCCCTGTGTCCTAAGCCCAGTCATCCTCGGGAGTTTGCGTTACACTCCTTGGATGTGGTCCGGGCGATCAGGGTATACTTGAAAACGACAGACTCGTTTCGCAAGACGGATTCACTTTTTGTGATCCCAGATGGACCCAAAAAGGGGTTGCCTGCATCTGCCGCGACCATTTCCAGATGGATCAGACAGACGGTAGTACAGGCTTATTCTATTAAGGGTCGGGAGCCCCCGTTCCCTGTTAAGGCGCACTCCACTCGGGCACTTAGTGCGTCATGGGCCTTTCGCCATCAGGCGTCAGTGGGCCAGGTGTGCAAGGCGGCTACCTGGTCGTCGGTGCATACCTTTACTAAACATTATAAAGTTGATGTAATGGCATCATCTGATGCCTCGTTTGGCCGCAAGGTTTTGCAGGCCGCAATTTGAGGAGACCAGTGGTCTACCTCGAGGGTTTTTTCCGTTGGAAAATTTTTCTTTAGTCTCATTCTTTGTTTATAATGAGCCTTTAAAACTTCTAGTTTGGCACCGGTTGGGCCTTCTAGATTGGATTTGATTTTGTCAATCCCACCCCACATTTGTGGCACTGCTTCTGGATGTCCCAGCTCTTGAGAATCAAGAAGACTACGTCTGTCAATGAGCGATAGAGAAAAATGGATTTTTGTAAGAACTTACCGTAAAATCCTTTTCTCTTAAGCTCATTGACAGACGTAGTACCCGCCCCTCTATCATTGAGTTGGGTTGGGTTAAATTCTCTGTACTGCTTTAAACAGAACTGATTCCCTGTAGCAGAGAGAGGGAGGATATACCCTCAGGGACTGCCCCTAAGGTGGAGCCAGAACGTTTTGTCATTCTGCCTAGTCCTACTCCTGCGGAGACAACATAACCCAGCTCTTGAGAATCAAGAAGACTACGTCTGTCAATGAGCTTAAGAGAAAAGGATTTTACGGTAAGTTCTTACAAAAATCCATTTTTCTCTGGCCGCTGATGATGCTGGGAGAGGGTACATATTTGGAGGACGTTAGGTGATCTGGGTCCTTCCACCCAGACCTTGGTGTGGGGTGGATGTGTGAGGAACAGCTGCTGCTGGGTAGGCCTAAGGCCTAGTCATGTGCTCAGGGCTCTGCAAGAAAGGGCCTGCTCATTACCTAGAGACATGAAGGAAAGGATGGAGACCTGAGATGGACTGGGGAACAATGGAGAGCCTGGAAAAGCGTCATCACTGAGTCATCCAGAGAATTCATGCCCCTTCTTGTTATTTTTTAGTTGCATTAGAAGAAAGCAGTGGCTACAAATGTACAGATTGCTGTTTACCAGAGATGGGCCGGACACCCCTCTGTTCGGTTTTGTGGCAGAACTCCTGAACAGGAGAAATGTTCTAACCCGAACGGTGAACCCCATTGAAGTCTATGGGAGCTGAACAGGAAAAATTAAAAGTGCCCGTTTTGAAGGCTTATATGCAAGTATTTGGCCATAAAAGGGGTATGAAGGTCTGGGTCCTGCCCTGATGGACATGTGTCAATAAAAAAAAAAAAAAAATAAATTGTAAAAACAATTGTTTTTTTTTTTTTTTAGGAGCAGTGATTTTAATGATGCTTAAAGTGCAACAATAAAAATGAAAAAAAAAAAATCCTTTAAATATTGTGCCTGGGGGGTCCCCTAATGCACCTGTAAAGTGGCGCATCTGTAGCATGAATAGATCACGCTGCAGCAAAAATGAAATTTCTAAAGAAAAAAATACAAGTCAAATCCCATTTAAAATGACTTGCGGTTGCAATTGCCAGCTCTCGGCTATTTTAAAAATAAAAGAAAAAAACAGCTTAGTTCCCCCCCCCCCCCCCCAGTTCATACCAGGGCCTTCGGGTCTGGTATGGGATTATAAGAAACCCTGTGCCAAAATTTTTTAAAAAGAATGGCGTGGGGCTCCCCCCAAAATCCATACCAGACCCTTTTATGGGCACGCAGTCTGGCAGGTCAGGAAAGAACCATACCACGTAAAATGCCCTCAACATGGGGGGGTGCTCTGGGGCAAGGGCCCCCCTACCCCAGAGCACCTTGTCCTTATGTTAATGGGGACAAGGGCCTTTTCCCAACAACCCTGGCCAGTGGTTGTTGGGGACTGCTTGTGGGGGGCTTATCGGAAATCTGGAAGCCCCCTTTAACAAGGGGGGCCCCAGATCCTGCCCCCCCCCCCATGTGAATGAGTAGGGAGTACAAAGTACCCCTACCCGTTCACCATAAAAGTGTGCAAAAAAAAAAAAACACAAATACAGGTTTTTTTTTACAAGTTCTTCATTTAAAAAAAAACAAAAACAATGTTCCCCGTTGTAAATCCATCGTCAATCACGCCACCCGCCACACTGCCAACCCGAAAAATAAAAAGATCTGCTCTCATTAAACGGTCTGCCTACTCTGCGGTCTGACAGTTTTTATATAGGGCCACCAGAACTGTCAAACCACGGAGCTGGCAGACCTTTTTTTTTTTTCTTTTTTTGGGTCGGCAGTGCAGCGGGCAGTGTGATTGATGATAGATTTACATCAGGGGACATTGTTTTTTTTTTTTTTTTTTAAAAAAGGAATTGTCAAAAACTGTATCCCTGTGTTTTTCTTTTGTTTTTGGTACACTTTTTTGGTGAATGGGTAGGGGTAACTCATACCCATTTACATAGGGGGGGGGTAGGATCTGGGGGCCCCCTTTTCAAAGTGGGCTTCTAGATTCTGATAAGCCCCCTGCCCGCAGACCCCGAGAACCACAGCACAAGGTTGTTGTCCCCATCAGAGCCCTCCCTGCCCCAGAGAACCCTCCATGTTGAGAGCATGTTGTTAGGAGGGAGGGGCGCTCACTCGTCCCCCCTATCCTTTCCTGACCTGCCAGGCTGTGTGCCCGGATAAGGGTTTGGTATTGATTTTGCCGTTTTGGCGTGGGGTTCCCATTAAAACCCATATCAGACCTGAAGGGCCTGGCATGGACTGGGGGGGGGACCCCACAATGTTGTTTTCTTTAGTTGATCAATAAATTGCAACCGTGGGTTATTTTTAAATGTGATTCAACTCTTTTTTTTTTCTTTGGAAATGTAATTTTTGCTGCAGCATGTTCTATGCATGCTACAGATGTGCCACTTTACAGGCAGACAACCCCCCAGCACTACATTTAAAAGGTTTTTTTTTAACAGTAACTTTTTCTTTTGGTTGTTTATCTGTCAGCGGGGTAACCCATTGCCCCTGCCCCTTAACAACCAGCTTATACTGCGCCCTGATTGGGCAATGCTTTGCCCAATCACTGCTCAGCATTGCATTGCAGGGTGTTCGGCGGGGCTGGCATTTTCAGGCCACAAGAAATAAGATACATCGGCATAGCTCCCAAATGTCCCTGATTTCAAGGCACTGTTCCCGATATGGAACAAAGTCCTTCTGTCCCTCTTTCCTCCTCATTTGTCCCTCATTTTGTCCCTCATTTTGGTCTGATCTATATAGTTGTATATAAAGTGCACTATTTATTTTTCAAAAATTGCTGCATTTGTAAATTCCATAAGCCAATACAGTAAAGCCTTGGATTGCGAGCATAATTCGTTCCGGAACCATGCTTGTAATCCAAAGCACTTGTATATTAAAGCGAATTTCCCCATGAGAAATAATGGAAACTCAGATGATTGGTTCCACAACCATTTATTCATAAATCCTTCAGTTTATAGTCCATATAAAAAGATTATAGCAATGTGGTAGGTTATGTAACCACAAAATGTCCATCCACAAGGGGATTAGAAGCAAAATCCAGCAGGAGCCACAGAGTGTAAAAGAGAAGAGAGGCGCCTCTAAGTGTAGCAATATGGTTACATTTAATGAAGGTACAACATTTAGCAACTCACATGGTTGATTATTACAGTAAAAGAGGCATATGTAAGAATGCAGGGATCCGGGGTAAAGCTGTCCACATAGACCATCCTCTGTACCGCTGCCTCTCACCGCCATCAGTCTGCAATCATGATCGGGAAGACTACCCTGCAGTAGAGCAATCTGAAAGCAAGGGTTGAAGCTTTCGTGAAGCGCAGTGTGGAAGGGATGACGTCGATGGCGGTAAGGAGGACGGTCTATGTGAAAAACTTTACCCCCGATGCCTGCATAATTAGATTTGCCTGTTTTATTCATCAATCATGTGAGTTGCTAAATGTTGTACCTTCATTAAATGTAACCATATTGCTACACTTAGAGGCGCCTCTCTCTTCTCTTTTATACTCAGTTGTGACAAGACGCTACTTGTATATCAAGACATCGCTTGTTTATCAAGTCAAAATGTATAAAAAAATGTTGCTTGTCTTGATAAAAACTCTCAGACCAAGTTACTCTCAGTCCAAGGTTTTACTATATAAAGAAATAGTAGTGATCAATGTAATGGGCTCCAGACACCCCGACTGGGTATCTCCGCCAAGAAGCTGCTTCCTAAGCTCTGGAACACGAGATCCATGGATCTGGATATAGTTACCCCAAGAACTCGACCGTACAAGTTTTGAAGTCAACCAGAATCAAACTGTTTATTCACACACAGGCACAAAGAGAAATACACTGTGGGACAACCCCCCTCCCCCTTAGCAGCCAATCCACATACACATATACATCCCATAATAGGTTGATCTTAAAGTGGAGTTCTGGCCATAGAATCGTTTTTTTTTTTTTAAATACTTCCCAAACAGTGATCCACCGCCCTTCATACATCCGCTAATCTGGTTTTACACAGTTTAATAATTGATTGGCAATCATAAAATCTTACTTTATAAACCGTTTGCTGAGCGCCGCCATCTTTGTTCTGGTCACCCGAAGCCGCAGTATGCAAATGTATGCCCTGCTTCCTGGTTCTAGCTGGAGGGGGCAGATGAATGCAGCGCGAAATCTCGCGCCTGCCCAGTACTATGCGATCGGCATAGTAAGGGTTTCCATAGGGACGCCTATCATCGCGTTATTTCCTGTTTGCAAATAACGCGATGAGAGGAGCGGCCGGCCACCCACGTCACTGCCCATTGCCTCCTGGGAGTGATGAGTAAGAGCTCCCAGGACGCATTGCAGGACAGGAAGTGACGGCGCGGGCCGCGGCCACAGAGGGAGGAAGTGGAAGGAAAGGTGAGTATATTTTCTTCTGAAACAAGGTAAGTGAAAAAAAAAATAAAAATCGGGAATATCCAATTCTTTTTCAGGTGACACTAAGGAAGCAGATAGCACAAAATCTATTGTAACAATTTTGCGGCCGGAAATCCGCTTTAAGGCAGACAGAAACAATAGAACAATGGGATACAGGTACTTACCAAATAACAAACCCCACCTCACCTCACTATGGCTAGGAGTGTCTCATAGACCTAGCAAGGGTCTATGAGACACTCCTGCAATATTCTAGCAATCTGAAAAGTCAGATTTTCTATCTCTATATATCTCTTGAGGGACGTTGTTCAGAAATATTATTGTCCCAAGTGAAAGAGGCCCTTCACTCTTTCAACACAAACCACACATATAGAACCCAGGATAACCGGGGTAATGTGAAATGCTGAGTCCGGTGTGGTTGTACAGCGAGTGTGATTAGTGCAGACCCAACTGGGGTTCTTGGTCACCCTGTGCCCCTAATAGACACAGGGTGACTTACACATAGGAGGGGCCGGGGAAGCAGGACAAGGAGTTTCCTGACCTCTCTAAAGTAATCTGGGTTCCACGAGCCCCCCCAGCCAAAGTGACTCCTGTCACACAATCTGCGGCAGGTCGTGGGGTCTGCGGTGGTGATGGTGTCTGGTGGAGTGCTTGGAGCCCTGGGGAAGCACTAGGAGCATCTGTCAACGGAGGTACCAGGTCAGGTGATCCGTTACAGTCAAAAAATGCACTTGTGGGTTTAACCAATCATTTTTTTTGCATTTTTCTCCTTTATAGAGGCGGGGAAGGAGGGGGGGAGGGGGTGTCCTAGTCCAACATTTTTTTTTTATAATAGGTGCCCTTCGTTCCCATCTCAAAAAGTTGGGAGGTGTGCCAAATGAGTAGTTTGCATCCAGAAAAAAAATGGTTGCTTATAACTATAAAATTCACAGTTATAAGCAATCATATTGTGTAAAAAATAAAATAAAAAAAATCCTGATCACCTTCCCATAGTAGCAAAGTGTTAGGCTGGGTTCGCACATACCCGACTGCGGTTTGCATTCCAGAGTCCGGTGCCTTTCTGTTCACTGGTTCTGGTGCGATTCAGGTGCAAATTTTTGCTTGCGTTTGCACCTGAACCGGACCCAAAACCGCACCGATATGTGTGAATGGGTTCCATTGAGAGCAGGTCACCTTCACATCTTGTATTAATTGTGTGTGATTAAAAATGCATTCAACTCGCATATATGTATATACCGAGTCTTACTGTGTTGAAAAGAAATTATATATTTTATTTTTCATATACAGTCACCAGTCAGTGTCCCTAAACACCGCCACACCAGTTATATGATGACGCTGTACTGCACTGGTGACAGTATGTAAAAACATTTTAAATCATTTTTTTTTTTTTTTATTTCTTCATTTTTAAAAAAAATATGACAAAAAAATGACAACTTCAAAAAACTCTCCATGCCTCTTCCTAAATACCTTGGACTGTCTACTTTCCAAAAAGGGGTCATTTGGGGGGTATTTGTACTTTCCTGCATTTTCAGGCCTTAAGAATAGAGATAGGCAGTCAGTACATCAGAATAGCTCCCAACCGTCCCTGATTTGGAGGGACCGTCCCTGATTTGTAGGGACCGTCCCTGATTTGTAGGGACCGTCCCTGATTTGTAGGGACCGTCCCTGATTTGTAGGGACTGTCCCGGATTCGGAGGGACCTTTCCTGATTTGGAGGGACCATCCCTGATTTGGAGGAATCATCCCTGATTTGGAGGAACCGTCCCTGATTTGGAGGGTCCGTTCCTGATTTGGAGTGACCGTTCCTGATTTGGAGTGACCGTCCCTGATTTGGAGGAATCGTCCCTGATTTGGAGTGACCGTCCCTGATTTGGAAGAATCGTCCCTGATTTGGAGGGACCGTCCCTGATTTGGAGGGACCGTTCCTGATTTGGAGGAACTGTCCCTGATTTGGAGGGACCATTCCTGATTTGGAGGGACCGTCCCTGATTTGGAGAAATCCTCCCTGATTTGGAGGAACTGTCCCTGATTTGGAGGGACTGTCCCTGATTTGGAGGGACTGTCCCTGATTTGGAGGAACTGTCCCTGATTTGGAGGGACCGTCCCTGATTTGGAGGGTCCGTTCCTGATTTGGAGGGACGGTCCCTGATTTGGAGGATCCGTTCCTGATTTGGAGGGTCCGTTCCTGATTTGGAGGATCCGTTCCTGATTTGGAGGGACGGTCCCTGATTTGGAGGATCCGTTCCTGATTTGGAGGGTCCATTCCTGATTTGGAGGGACGGTCCCTGATTTGGAGGATCCATTCCTGATTTGGAGGGTCCGTTCCTGATTTGGAGGGTCCGTTCCTGATTTGGAGGGACGGTCCCTGATTTGGAGGGTCCATTCCTGATTTGGAGGGACGGTCCCTGATTTGGAGGGACCATCTCTGATTTGGAGGGACCGTCCCTGATTTGGAGGGACTGTCCCTGGTTTGGAGGGACCGTCCCTTATTTGGAGAAATCGTCCCTGATTTGGAGGAACCGTCCCTGATTTGGAGGGAACGTTCCTGATTTGGAGGAACCGTCCCTGATTTGGAGGGACCGTCCCTGATTTGGAGGGACCGTCCCTGATTTGGAGGGACCGTCCCTGATTTGGAACAAAGTCCCTCTGTCCCTCTGTCCTCCTCATTTGTCCCTCATTTTGGTCTGATCTATAGAGTTGTGTATAAAATGCATTCTTTATCTATTAAAAAGTGTTTCCCAGTACTAAACCTTTCACCCAATTTTTAAATTGCTGCATTTAATGTCAAAAGCCAATACAAAGAAATAGTAGTGGTTAAAAAAAAAAAACAATTGTGGGTTTAACTACTCATTTTTTTTTAATATATTTTCCCTATTACTGGGGGTGTGCTGGGGGGGGGGGGGGGTGTCTTAGTCTGACATATTTTTGATAATAGGTGTCCCTCATTCCCATCTAAATCTCTTAATATTCAGTGATCGGTACCATAGCTCGCAGACTCTATACCTTTCACACAGAATAAACATTTTACACTGATTTGGGTTCATTTTACCAAAGAAAAGTAGCAGTATACATTGTGACCTACATTTTTTGTAAAAAAAAAAAAAAAAAAAAAAAAGATTTATTTGCAAACTTTTTGTAACAGAAACAAAGAAAAACTTTTTTTTTTTTTTTTTTAATATATCTAAAAATGCTGCACAATAAATAGTGAACCAACCAGTGGTCAAATACAAATGTGAAAATAAATAAATAAATATCATAGAAGTTAAAAAGCTGTGATCAAATGAAATTAAATACCATCAATATGGAACAATTACAAATAATAAATAAATAAATAAAAATTGTAAATAAAATAGTGTATTAAAGTCCGCTTGGTGCAAATAAGTCCCGATACAAAAAGGGTTGCTGCTTAAAATCGAAATTCTTCAAAAATGATTTATTATTTGTGATTGTTCCATATTGATGGTATTTAATTTCATTTTATCCCAGCTTTTTCACTGTTATGATATTTATTTATTTATTTTCATATTTGTATTTGACCACTGGTATTTTCAAACTTTTTATAACAGAAACAAAGAAAAACGTTTATTTTATTTATTTATTTATTTATTTTTTAATATATCTAAAAATGCTGCACAATAAATAGTGAACCAACCAGTGGTCAAATACAAATGTGAAAATAAATAAATAAATATCATAGAAGTTAAAAAGCTGTGATAAAATGAAATTAAATACCATCAATATAGAACAATTACAAATAATAAATAAATAAACAAATAAAAATTGTAAATAAAATAGTGCAAAACACACGTGTATGAAAGTTCGCTTGGTGCAAATAAGTCCGATACAAAAAGGGTTGCCAATTAAAATCTTAATTCTTAAAAAAAAATGATTTATTATTTGTAATTGTTCCATATTGATGGTATTTAATATCATTTTATCACAGCTTTTTCACTTCTACTTGGTTGATTGTGCATTTTTACTTATATTGTGATTGCACTTAAAATCTCAATTCTTCAAATCAAAAATAATTTATTTTTTGTGATTCTTCCATATTGATGGTATTTAATATCATTTTATCCCAGCTTTTTCACTTTTATGATATTTATTTATTTATTTTCACATTTGTATTTGACCACTGGTTGGTTCACTATTGATTGCACAGCATTTTTACTTATATTGTGATTGCACTTGTGAGATAGTGGAGTGCTTGCAGCAATTAATCTTATCCTGGTTGCTCGTGGGATTTTTCTGATTGCTTTGTTTTTTTTTTTTTTTATTTATTTTTTTTTTTATTTGTTTTTCAAAAAAA
This sequence comes from Pelophylax lessonae, assembly GCF_965119305.1. Taxonomy (NCBI): domain Eukaryota; kingdom Metazoa; phylum Chordata; class Amphibia; order Anura; family Ranidae; genus Pelophylax; species Pelophylax lessonae. The sequence goes on along the minus strand of NC_138768.1, from coordinate 15,819,488 downwards.
AAATGGCACTGATTAAAAACCACCAAAAGGAAGCTCTATTTGAGCGAATAAAATAATAACAAATAGGTACAGTGTAGCATGACCGCGCTAAAGTGTGAAAGCTGAAAATTGGTCTGGGCAGGAAAGGGGGTGAAATTCACCCGGTATTAATTTCGCTTTGAGTGGAAATAGCAATAATACCATCAATATGGAACAATTACAAATAATAAATAAATAAATAAGTAAATAAAAATTGTAAATAAAATAGTTTAAAACACACGTGTATGAAAGTCCGCTTAGGGCAAATAAGTCCCAATACAAAAAGGGTTGCCACTTAAAATCTCAATTCTTCAAAAAAGATTTATTATTTGTGATTGTTCCATATTGATGGTATTTAATTTTATCCCAGCTTTTTCACTTTTATGATATTTATTTATTTATTTTTCATATTTGTATTTGACCACTGGTTGGTTCACTATTGATTGCACAGCATTTTTACTTATATTGTGATTGCACTTGTGAGATAGTGGAGTGCTTGCAGCAATTAATCTTATCCTGGTTGCTCGTGTCATTTTTCCGATTGCTTTGTTTTTGTTTTGTTTTTTATTTATTTGTTTTTTTTTTATTTGTTTTTCAAAAAAAAAAAACGGCACTGGTTAACAACCACCAAAAGGTACTGGCTGCTTGTGGGATTTCTCTGATTACTTTGTTTTTTGTTTTTATTTATTTATTTGTTTTTTGTTTTTATTTGTTTTTCAAAAAAAAAAAGGCACTGGTTAAAAACCACCAAAAGGTACTGGCTGCTCGTGGGATTTCTCTGATTACTTTTTTTTTTTTATTTATTTGTTTTTTTTATTTGTTTTTAAAAAAAAAAAAAGGGCACTGGTTAACAACCACCAAAAGGTACTGGTTGCTCGTGGGATTTTTCTGATTACTTTGTTTTTTGTTTTTTTTTATTTATTTGCTTTTTTTTTTTTATTTGTTTTTCAAAAAAAAAACGGCACTGGTTAAAAACCACCAAAAGGTATTTGTTGCTCGTTGGATTTTTCTGATTACTTTGTTTTTTTATTTATTTGTTTTTTTTATTTGTTTTTTAAAAAAAAACGGCACTGGTTAACAACCACCAAAAGGTACTGGTTGCTCGTGGGATTTTTCTGATTACTTTGTTTTTTGTTTTTTTTATTTATTTGCTTTTTTTTTTTTTTATTTGTTTTTCAAAAAAAAAACGGCACTGGTTAAAAACCACCGAAAGGTATTTGTTGCTCGTGGGATTTTTCTGATTACTTTGTTTTTTTTATTTATTTGTTTTTTTTTTTTTTGTCAAAAAAAACGGCACTGGTTAAAAACCACCAAAAGGTACTGGTTGTTCGTGGGATTTTTCTGATTACTTTGTTTTTTTTTTTTTTTTTATTTATTTGGTTTTTTTTATTTGTTTTTTTTTTAAAAAAACGGCACTGGTTAAAAACCACCAAAAGGTACTGGTTGCTCGTGGGATTTTTCTGATTACTTTGTTTTTTTTCAAAAAAAAAACAGCACTGGTTAAAAACCACCAAAAGGTACTGGTTGCTCGTGGGATTTTTCTGATTACTTTGTTTTTTTTATTTATTTTTCAAAAAAAAAAAACAGCACTGGTTAAAAACCACCAAAAGGTACTGGTTGCTCGTCGGATTTTTCTGATTACTTTGTTTTTTTTATTTATTTGTTTTTCAAAAAAAAAAAAAAAAAACGGCACTGGTTAAAAACCACCAAAAGGACGCTCTATTTGAGCAAATAAAATAATAACAAATGGGTGCGGTGTAGCCTGACCGCGCTAAAGTGTGTCAGCACTGAAAGCTGGAAATTGGTCTGGGTGTGAAATTTCCCGGTATTCATTTCGTTTTGAGTGGAAATGGCAATAAAAAAAAGAAGAATGCAGATTGTAAGATTGTGCAAGCACAGCGGTCACTCATTAGGATGAATATTAATTCAACAGAAAGTATATAAAGATAGAGATGACAATGAACAATTTCGAGGGAAGCTTTTTGCCAGCAAAGCTGACACACAAGACTGAGAAGAGTGCGGTTAGATTAAAACTGTAAATTAAAACCCAACTCTGAGAAATTTGACAACTCTTCCTTGTGGTAGGGCTGCGTCTCCGTAAGTACTCACCCAAATCATACAGGTAATGATAAAACCGATCTCTCAAAGATGGCAATTCAAAGAATTATTTTTTTTTTAATATAAATATTTAATTTAAATAATTTTTAATAAAAAAAAATATGATTACAGATGGAAGAGAAATTGATCCTCCAATAATGACGTCACCGGATTGGTAATATTCAAACTCTAGAAGAGGTTTAATGGCTGTGACGCAGAGCTCTAGGCTGTTATTGCCGGATAATAAGAAATATCAGCAGGTCAGAGCGGAGTGTAGAGGAGACCAATTCACAGCACACATCGGATCTTCTCACACGGTGCCGTCACCGGCAGCTCGGCACATCCTCAGCACTGGAGGGGACACACAATCACCAGCTCTTTATATACATCAATTCACACTGATTTACATCTATACACTCATCTGCAGAACAAAGGACTGATGTAATTATTACAACTTCAGTCCCAAAATGAAATCTACACTAATCTTATCCAGTTGGTTAAGTTTGTATTTAACCACTTCCCGACTGCAGGACATCTATAGACAACCTTAGGTTGAAATGCTTATTAAGGCTGCTGTTAAAAATCATGGGGTCCCATACAGCCTATCTGCCCTCCCCCCCATTCCTGGCCCAAAGCGATTGAGGACATAGATTTATCAGTCCCTTTCTTTGCAGCCCCAACAGCACAGATTAAGGAATAGGAAACGCTCTGATGCTCCCTGCTCATTCACAAACTTAAGTAAAGTAAATACAGAATGAAGGATGGACATAGGAGTGATTGGTACCAATTCTCCCTGGGTTCATTCAGGAAAACAGGTCTCTCAAAGATGGCAATTCAAAGAATTTTTTTTTTAATAAAAAAATATGATTACAGATTGAAGAGAAATTGATCCTCCAATAATGACATCAACCGATTGGTAATATTCAAACTCTAGAAGAGGTTTAATGGAAGCGGCCAGTAGATGAGATATTTACCGGCAGGGGCAGACTGGCAACTTTCGGCCCAGGGGGCAAATACAAACCCGAGGCCAATGGTGCAGCGACCAGGCCCCCCCTCCCACTTTCCCTCATCGCCTCTCCCACTCTCCCAATCCTCCTCCTGACCCCCATTCCAAGTTAAAGCCCTGCTCCAGATACTCTCTACTTACCAGCCAAATCTGGGTTCCTGACCTGGCCAGCAGGGGGAGGTGTGGGGGAGCTGGGACTAGTGATGGACGAATATCGGCCGGGGCAGTTCGCGAACGCCAGCCGCTAATTTTCCCAAAAGTCCGTGAACCGCGAGTTTGCGGCGGGCCCCATTGACTTTAATGGGAGGCGAACTTTAAAAACCTTTAGGTCATATTTGCAGCCACAAAAAACGTACTAACTGTGCACAAATAGTCCCAGCACATGGACAATGTCATAACAGAAGTATTGCAATTGAAAAAAGTTGCCCTAAATTTTTTTATTTTTTTTACAGCAAAAAATATATATATTTTTTTCATAAATCAGCCAGAACTGACAGCAGCTGGTAAATACATGTCTAATGCATATAGGGTCCATTCACACATCTGTAAAATGGGTCCGCATCCATTCCACAATTTGGCGGAACCTTTACAGACCCATTGTTTTTCATTTCCAGTCTGAAAAATTAGGCATTTACAGGATAAAGAAGTAAGTGTCGGCCTTTACAGGCCCCAAAAATTAGCCCACATGGGTTTACCTGACAGCTAAGAACGTAGTTTTCTGTGGCTGAAGGTACATTAGGCATTCACAGGTAACAGAAGTAAGTGTCGGCCATAAAAGGCACCAAAAAATATCCCACATGGGTTTACCTGACAGCTAAGAATGTAGTATTCTGTGGCTGAAGGTACATTAGGCATTCACAGGATACAGAAGTAAGTGTCGGCCTTTACAGGCCCCAAAAATTAGCCCACATGGGTTTACCTGACAGCTAAGAACGTAGTTTTCTGTGGCTGAAGGTACATTAGGCATTCACAGGTAACAGAAGTAAGTGTCGGCCATAAAAGGCACCAAAAAATAGCCCACATGTGTTTACCTGACAGCTAAGAACGTAGTATTCTGTGGCTGAAGGTACATTAGGCATTCACAGGATACAGAAGTAAGTGTCGCCCATTCCAGGCCCCAAAAATTAGCCCACATGCGTTTACCTGACAGCTAAGAATGTAGTATTCTGTGGCTGAAGGTACATTAGGCATTCACACAGTATACAGAAGTAAGTGTCGGCCTGTATAGACAAAAAGGCAAAAATTAGCTCACATGGTTTGAACTGACAGCCAAAAACTTAGTTTTTGATGGCTAGAGGTATGGTAGGTGTTCACAGTACACAGAACCGTAAGTGTCGGCCTGTATAGGCCCCAAAAATTAGCTCACATGGTTTGAACTGACAGCAAAGAACTTAGTATTTGGTGGCTGGAGGTACATTAGGCATTCACAGAAAAAATAATTGTCGGCCCTGAAAGGCCCCAAAAATTTGCCATTCAATGGACATGAAATGCCTTTTATGCCGCTGTATGTAGCGAAGCCAAGGACCAGGAATTTTTGTGGGTGGAGGATTGAAACCTGGTCTACTGGTCACATGTGTTGAATTCCTCAGAGATCCATGCCTCATTAATTTTTATAAATGTGAGGTAGTCTACACTGTCATGAGCTAGGCGAGTGCGCTTATCGGTCACGATCCCCCCTGCTGCGCTGAACGTCCTTTCGGACAGGACACTGGATGGGGGCAAGCCAACATTTCCATTGCAAATTGTGCAAGCTCTGGCCAGCGGTCAAGCCTGCCCACCCAGTAGTCCAGGGGTTCATCACTCCTCAGAGCGTCCACATCGGCCGTTAACCCCATGTAGTCGGACACCTGTCGGTCTAGGCGTTCCCTCATGCTGGATCCGGAGTACAGCTGTCGATGGTTCGACTGAAAGAAGGATCTCATATCTGAAGTGACCAAGACATGTTCCAACCGCCCTTCTCCTGCTACGGGCATTTACGGGCAGGAGAAAAGTGCCCTGTTTTTAAGGGCTGTTCGTAAATCTACGGGCGGTTGGCAACACTGAGTAGCACCCCCTGGAAATTCATTCAACATTGTGACTTCCTGATCTTCCTGCTCCTCAACGGCTTGATCAATGACACGACACAATGCACGCTCCAGAAAGAAGGCATAAGGTATGATGTCACTTATGGCACCCTGGCAGTGATTGACCAGTTTGGTGATCTCATCGAATGGCCGCAGAAGTCTGCATGCGTCCCGCATGAGCAGCCACTGGCGAGGTGAAAAAAACCCAAGCTCCCCAGAACCTGTCCTGCCGCCGAGTTCGAACAGGTAGTCATTAACTGCACGTTTCTGCTGGAGCAGCCTATCGAGCATATGCAACATTGAGTTCCATCGCGTCGGGCAGTCACAAATAAGACGCATGAGGGGCAGGTTGTGTCGCCGCTGAATCTCAGCAAGGCGAGCCATGGCTGTGTAAGATCTTCGGAAATGGCCAGAGATTTTCCTGGCCTGCCGCAAGACGTCCTGGACCTCAGGGTATTTGGCAACGAATCGCTGCACCACCAAGTTCAGGCTTGTGCCATGCATGGCACGTGTGTTATTTTGCCCTGTTTCAGCGCGCTCAGCAGATTGGCACCGTTGTCGCACACCACTTTACCAACTGACAAATTCAGCGGTGTCAGCCACTGATCTGCCTGTGCACGCAAAGCCGAAAGGAGTGCAGGACCAGTGTGGCTATTGGCTTCTAGGCACAACAGACACAGCACAGCATGGCAACGTCTCACCTAGCATGTGGAATAGGTTCTGGGGATCTTGGGCGGCGCAGGAGAAGAGACGGTAGCAGAGAAAGAGAAGGAGTCAGCCGAGGAGGAGAGGGAGGATGGAGGAGGAGGAGAAGAAGAGGCAGGCCTGCTTGCAATCTTTGGCGGTACAACAAAATCTACACGGGTGCCACGGGTTGCATGCTTAACGGCCGTCAGAAGGTTCACCCAGTGGGCAGTAAAAGTGATATACCTTCCCTGCCTGTGTTTGCTAGATCATGTGTCTGTGTAGATAACACCCCGCTTCAATCTGTGGTATTGGGGGGGCCACAGGTTTATCACACCAGTTCTACAAATAATTGGCCAGTAGCTGTTGTCAATGTGTGTAGCACAGTTAACACAGCAAAAGAGGCCAAATTTTTGCAGGACTAAAATACAATCTTAGAAAAGTATACTGTTAAATAACACGCCGCTTCAATATGTGCTATTGGGGGGCCACTGGTCTATCACACCAGTTGTTCAAAAAATTGGCCAGTCAGTTTGGCACTGTTTGTATCAGAGTTAACACAGCAAAGGAGGCAATATTGTTGCAGGACACAAATACACTTGTAAAAGTATACTGAGATAACACCCCACTTCAATATGTGGTATTGGGGGGGGCACTGTTTTATCACACCAGTTGTTCAAAAAATTGGCCAGTGAGTTTGGCACTGTGTGTATCAGACTTCCCTCAGGAAAAGAGGAAATATTGTTGCAGGACACAAATACACTTATGAAAGTATACTCAGATAACACCCCACTTCAATATGTGGTATTGGGGGGGCCACTGTTTTATCACACCAGTTGTTCAAAAAATTGGCCAGTGAGTTTGGCACTGTGTGTATCAGACTTCACTCAGCAAAAGAGGCAATATTGTTGCAGGACACAAATACACTTGTAAAAGTAAACTCAGATAGGCTCAAAAAAATAGCTCACATGGTTTGAACTGACAGAAAAGAACGTAGTATATGATGGCTAGAGGTACAGTAGGCGTTCACAGTATACACAAGTAGGTGGTGGGCTGTTTTGGCCGCAAACATGAGCACACATGGGTTGAACTGACAGTAAAGAACGTAATATATGATGGCTAGAGGTACAGTAGGCCTTCACAGTATACACAAGTTGGTGGCGGGCTGTTTAGGCCACAAAAATGAGCTCACATGGTTGAACTGACAGCAAAGAACGTAGTATATGATTGCTAGATGTACAGTAGGCGTTCACAGTATACACAAGTTGGTGGCGGGCTGTTTAGGCTGCAAAAATGAGCTCACATGGGTTGAACTGACAGCAAAGAACGTAGTATATAATTGCTAGAGGTACAGTAGGCGTTCACAGTATACACAAATTGGTGGCGGGCTGTTTAGCCCGCAAACATGAGCTCACATGGGTTGAACTGACAGCAAAGAACGTAGTATATGATTGCTAGAGGTACAGTAGGCGTTCACAGTATACACAAGTTGGTGGCGGGCTGTTTAGGCCACAAACATGAGCTCACATGGGTTGAACTGACAGTAAAGAACGTAGTATATGATGGCTAGAGGTACAGTAGGCGTTCAAAGTATACACAAGTAGGTGGCGGGCTGTTTAGGCCGCAAACATGAGCTCACATGGGTTGAACCGACAGTAAAGAACGTAGTATATGATGGCTAGAGGTACAGTAGGCGTTCAAAGTATACACAAGTTGGTGGCGGGCTGTTTAGGCTGCAAACATGAGCTCACATGGGTTGAACTGACAGCAAAGAACGTAGTATATGATGGCTAGAGGTACAGTAGGCGTTCACAGTATACACAAGTAGGTGGCAGGCTGTTTAGGCCGCAAACATGAGCTCACATGGGTTGAACCGACAGTAAAGAACGTAGTATATGATGGCTAGAGGTACAGTAGGCGTTCACAGTATACACAAGTTGGTGGCGGGCTGTTTAGGCTGCAAAAATGAGCTCACATGGGTTGAACTGACAGGGAAGAACGTAGTATATAATTGCTAGAGGTACAGTAGGCGTTCACAGTATACACAAGTTGGTGGCGGGCTGTTTAGGCTGCAAAAATGAGCTCACATGGGTTGAACTGACAGCAAAGAACGTAGTATATAAGTGCTAGAGGTACAGTAGGCGTTCACAGTACACACAAGTTGGTGGCGGGCTGTTTAGGCCGCAAACATGAGCTCACATGGGTTGAACTGACAGCAAAGAACGTAGTATATGATTGCTAGAGGTACAGTAGGCGTTCACAGTATACACAAGTTGGTGGCGGGATGTTTAGGCCGCAAACATGAGCTCACATGGGTTGAACTGACAGTAAAGAACGTAGTATATGATGGCTAGAGGTACAGTAGGCGTTCACTGTATACACAAGTTGGCGGTGGGCTGTTTAGGCCGCAAAAATGAGCTCACATGGGTTGAACTGACAGCAATGAACGTAGTATATGATGGCTAGAGGTACAGTAGGCATTCACAGTACACAGAACAGCAAGTGTCGGCCTGTATAGGCTGCAAAAATTAGCCATTCAATGGACATGAAATGCCTTTTATGCCGCTGTATTTAGCGAAGCCAAGGACCAGGAATTGTTGTGGGTGGATGGCGGTCTTTCGGATATTTGTGGCCTGGCATGAGGAATTTCAATGAAACCTGGTCTATTGGTCACATGTGTTGAATTCCTCAGAGATCCATGCCTCATTCATTTTTATAAATGTGAGGTAGTACTAGTCTACACTGTCATGAGCTAGGCGAGTGCGCTTATCGGTCACAATCCCCCCTGCTGCGCTGAACGTCCTTTCGGACAGGACACTGGGCGGGGGGGGCAAGCCAACAGTTCCATTGCAAATTGTTCAAGCTCTGGCCAGAGGTCAAGCCTGCCCACCCAGTAGTCCAAGGGTTCATCACTCCTCAGAGCGTCCACATCGGCCGTTAACCCGATGTAGTCGGACACCTGTCAGACACCGTTTTTTATGCTCCAACATTTGAGCCACAGAAGCCTGCCTTTTTCCAGAAAAACATGACGACGGCATCATGGAAGATGGAGTGTTGGACAACTGTGAAGAGACAGGAGAAGGAGAAGGGGGAGGAGAAGGAGAAGAGGCTGGACAGTGAGAGCAGGGAGTGTGGCTTTGTGGGTTCTGACAGTTTTGCTCCCACTCGGCTTGGTGATGGGATTTCAGGTGCCTTCTTAAGGCGGTTGTCCCTAGGTGAGTGTTGGGCTTACCGCGACTTATGCTTTGACTGCAAAGGCTGCAGATGGCAACACAGGTGTCAGCAACGGACACATTAATAAAAGCCCACACTGCGGAGCCATGTGCCGGTGTCCTGGGAGCGCCAGATGTGACTGTACATAGTTGATGGCTCGTTCCTGATACATTTGCAGTCTGCTTTTTACCTCTTCTGCAATGCAAGTTCTGCCTGCCTCTCCTCCCTATCTGCCGGTCTGTCAGTCCACCAGTTCTACAAATAATTGGCCAGTAACTGTTGTCACTGTGTGTAGCAGAGCTAACACAGCAAAAGAGGCCAAATGTTTGCAGGACTAAAATACACTCTTAGAAAATTATACTGTTAAATAACACCCCACTTCAATATGTGGCATTGGGGGGGAGCATTGGTGTAGCACACCAGTTCAAAAAATTGGCCAGTGAGTTAGGCGCTGTGTGTACCAGACTTCACTCAGCAAACTAGGCAATATTGTTGCATGACACAAATACACTTGAAAAAGTTTACTCAGATAACACCCCACTTCAATATGTGGCATTGGGGGGGGGGGGAGCATTGGTGTAGCACACCAGTTCAAAAAATTGGCCAGTGAGTTAGGCGCTGTTTGTACCAGACTTCACTCAGAAAACTAGGCAATATTGTTGCATGACACAAATACACTTGAAAAAGCTTACTCAGAGAACACCCCACTTCAATATGTGGCATTGGGGGGGGGGGGGGAGCATTGGTGTAGCACACCAGTTCAAAAAATTGGCCAGTGAGTTAGGCACTGTGTGTACCAGACTTCACTCAGCAAACTAGGCAATATTGTTGCATGACACACATACGCTTGAAAAAGTTTACTCAGATAACACCCCTCTTCAATATGTGGCATTGGGGGGGGGGGGGCACAGTTTTATTACAACAGTTCTACAAATAATTGGCCAGTAACTGTTGTCACTGTGTGTAGCACTGTTTACACAAGCAAGAGGCCAAATTTTTGCAAGACTAAAATACACTCTTAGAAAATGATACTGTTAAATAACACCCCACTTCAATATGTGGCATTGGTGTAGCACACCAGTTCAAAAAATTGGCCAGTGAGTTTGGCGCTGTGTGTACCAGACTTCACTCAGATAACACCCCACTTCAATATGTGGCATTGGGGGGGGGGGGGGGGGAGATTGGTCTATCACACCAGTTCTAATACATTATAAGTGCTTTTGTCACTGTGTGTAGTGTTGCTGCAGAAACGCTCAGTCTCACCACCACACCTGTCACAATGCTGCACAGTGCACAATAATAGTACTGATCCACTATAATATGCTTTCTACAAAGTATATTATACTGTGGATTACCCCCCTCCTCCACCCCCCCCCCCCTTTTTAGTGCACTGCAATACCAAAAAATTTGCAGCCCTTTACATGACTTTTGTGGACATTAACAGAGCAATTTGTGTGTGACTGCAGCCGATCTCTAACTGCCCCTAAAGCAACCACGGGATACCTGGCCCTATAGTTAAGAGACTGTAATAGACCCTATAACAACATTGGAGCATTTTAAATGACTTTTGTGGACATTGACAGAGTGATTTCTGTGTGAGTGCAGCCGATCTCTAACTGCCCCTAAAGCCACCACAGGATACCTGGCCCTATAGTAAAGAGACTGTAATAGACCCTATAATGACATTGGAGCATTTTAAATGACTTTTGTGGACATTGACAGAACGATTTCTGTGTGAAAGCAGCCGATCTCTAACTGCCCCTAAAGCAACCACAGGATACCTCTCCCTAAGCTCAAAAGATACTAGACCTATACCGAAATACCACCCTCAAAAGGACTTTTGTGGATCTTCACAGCGCTATATGTGTCTAGCAAACTCTCCCCGATGAGCACAGCAGACCTCTCCCTACACTGGCAGAAAGTGGAATGTGAAATGGCCGCCAGATCGGGTCTATTTATAGGGTAGGGGGACTGTCCATGTGCTGGAATGTTTCTTTTTTTTTTTTTTTTTTTTTAAATTGTAATTTTTATTGAAAATATAAGCATAGATAAGTAACAAACAAACAAGGGGTAGGGAACCCCTAAAAAGAAAAGACAATAAACAATAACATTGCAAAACAAGGTCAAACAGTCCCAGTTGGAACATGCAGTTACAAAAGAGTATGCCACAAGGGAGAAAGACTATATGATATAAACCATAGTCACCAAAGTACAGGATAATAGAAAGTACCTCATAGCAAACAGCAAACAGCCACTGGCACCATACACTCAAATCGGGGTAGAGTCCTGCAAATCCCAATCAGCCCATACAGTGTTGAAACGCGTGACTTCGTCATGAGCCGTAGCAGTTAGGAATTCCATTCTCCGTATCTCCAACACCAGGCGTTGAAAGAGAACAGCATCTGGCGGCCCCATCTGCTGCCAACACCATGGGATTGCTCTTCTAGCGGCCACCAAAAGGAAAGATAGCAACCGCCTGGTAGGCTTGGAGACCCCGGGTAAGGGAAGGCCCAGGAGATAGTGTAGGGGGTCCAACGGTAGAGACAAACCCGTTACTGACTGTAGCTTCGACTCCACCATTGCCCAGAAAGATTGAATAAGAGGACATTGCCAGAAAATATGAAATAGAGTGCCCGTCCGGGCACCACAGCGCCAGCAAGCAGCCGGGCAAGACGGGTCAATCTTATGTAATTTGGCCAGGGTCCTATACCAGAATAACAACATTTTTAAGGTAGTCTCTATCTGCACCACACACCGAGAAGATTTGAAAGCTGCGGTCCATATCTTATCCCACATCTGCAGAGAAATAGGCTTTTGTAGTATAGCAGACCATTTGCGCATATAGAGATGAGCATCTTCCACCAGGGGATGCGCATCATGTAAAATATTATAAATGCTAGAGATCAGATGCCTCTGGTGGGGCCCCTGCGCCGGTAACTGCTCAAAGGCCGTGGGCCGCACCAGAGTCAAAGAACCCATCAGGGACTGAAACAAGTGGCGGACTTGGAGGTAAAAATAAAAAGCATGTTTAGGAATACCATATTTCTCTCGCAAAGCTGCAAAGGGATACAGAGTACGGGAGACCGGATGGACAAGGTTACGTAGCTGAAACAGAGGAGCCTGCAACCACGTCCACACCCGTCCCATCTGCAGGCCATCAGAGATGGATGGATTAAAGAGTACACTAGTAAGCGGTGGACATGGCGAGGAGAGAGTACTTACTATAACACTTGAGCCACACACCCAACGAGCAAAGCATGGGTGCAAGGCACATGGTACGCAGGACCCTATCCGAGTGCAGATTAGCTGACCAAAACAAAGAGCAGGGGTGAACCGGAAAAATAACACCCCTCTCGATCTCCGACCCCCGGTTAGGGGCCACCAGAGAGGACCAGGAGGCCGCCACCCTGAGGTGTGATGCAAAATAATACTTGATAATGTCAGGAGCTCCAAGGCCTCCCCTCCTCCTCGGGGAAAAAACCACAGAACTAGCCACCCTGTGAACCTTATTATTCCAAATAAAATTAAAGAAACTACGCTGCATAAATTTCAGTTGAGACATGGGGACCTGAACCGGCAAGGTGTCAAAAAAATATAGTAGTTTAGGTAAGATGGACATCTTTAGGACATTAATCCGGCCCAATAACGAGCGGGGATAACTCATCCACTCACGCAAGAAGCCTAGGAGTCCTTTAAACAAAAGGACATAATTCTGTTGATATAGGGTCCCGTAAGAGGGCGTAAGTTTGATCCCCAAATAGGAAAGGGTAGTCCTGTACCAACGATATGGGTAAGACCCCTGCAATTGGGACAAGAGCTCAGGGGGGATATGAAGAGGTAAGGCCTCCATTTTCGTAGTATTAACCTTATACCAGGAGATGGCCCCAAAGGAGGAAAGGACCGCATGGAGGGAAGGCAAAGACAGCAACGGATCAGTTAGGGTCAGGAGGATGTCGTCAGCAAATAGAGACAAAGTATACTCCCGCTGTCTAATCAGCAACCCACTAATGTCAGGGTGCTGTCTAATGGCCGCCGCCAGGGGTTCCAAGCATAGAATAAACAGCAAAGGAGACAACGGGCACCCCTGATGAGTGCTATTATGTAACTTAAAAGAAGGGGACATAAATGCAGACGACATCCGCACCTGAGCCGTCATGGGTGAATATAAGGCCTCTAAAGCCCTATAAAAGGGACCCTGAAAACCAAAGCGCTGCATAGTAGCAAAAAGGTATGGCCAGCTTAGACGGTCAAAGGCCTTCTGGGCATCTAAACTTAGAACCAAGGCCGGGCGGGGGTACCTATTCAAAAGATCAATCAGATCTATGGTGCATCTGGTATTATCACTTGCATGGCGAGACAAGACAAACTCCACTTGATCTCTATCTACAAGCTTGGGAATAAGGGTGGACAGCCTATTAGCTAGGATCTTAGTAGAAATTTTGTAGTCTGAGTTTAACAGGGCAATAGGACAATAATTATCAGGGAGAGAAGGGTCTTTCCCCGACTTCGGGATGACCAATATAAAGGAGTGAGTAAATTGGGGATGGGGGAATTTCCCTTGAAGTAAAGAGGCATAGAGTTTCAGCAGATGGGGTGCGAGAATGGGCTGGAAGGTTTTATAGTAAAGATATGGCAGACCAGCAGGGCCGGGGGATTTTTGGGAAGGGAGCTGCTTAATGGTAGCGGCCAGCTCTTCTAGTGAAATATCAGCATTCAACGTAGTCAGGGCAGACGCTGACAATTTGGGAAGGGACAGATCCTTAAAAAATCATCAAAACGTTCCTGAGTAAAGATAAAACGATTTTCAGGGGTAAGGCAGTTATAAAGCTTACTGTAGAAGGTACCAAACACTTTGGCCATAGTATAGGGCAGTGGGTGGGGGATCCATCCGGCTGGACCAATAGGTCGGAAACCGAGTGGAAGGGCTGGGGTCTAAGTTTATTGACCAACATCCTGTGGGGCTTATTAGAAAACTCATAAAACTTCTGCTTGGCCCAGGATAGAGACTTGGCAACTTTAGATAAATCTAGAGATTTAATACGCTCTCGTAGGTGCACAACTGACCTAAGACTTGCAAGCCGAGCCTCCGCCTCCTGCAAATCAACCAGGAGAGAGGCTTTTTGACTGCGCTCCTCCCTCTTTAGCCTGGAGCCCTCGGCAACACAAGAGCCCCGAAAGACAGCTTTGTGGGCCTCCCAGAGCGTAGAGACATCGTCCACGGAGCCCACGTTGAGAGTAAAAAATTCCGTCAACCCAGAAGCCAGTCTATCTCGAATGACCGGGGACTGGAGAAGACGTTCATTAAGACTCCAATGGCAGGTCTTCGCGGAAGTAGGGGCCAGGGACAGCTCTAGGACCACAGGTGTGTGATCTGACCAGGTAATCGGAAGTATGTCACAATGCACCGTGCAGGGGAAGAGAGGGGCGGACACCAAAAAATGATCTAACCTAGAGTGCTGGGGAATAAAAAGTGAACTGTTTAGAAGTAGGGTGTTTAATCCGCCAGGAGTCGAATAATTTATGCGCCCTCACACATTTACGGAAGGCCCTGGATTGGGCTATCAATCGGTTTGACGGATTACCACCAACCAAGGGTTGCCTGTCTCTATGGGGGGACATCACTAGGTTAAAATCGCCTCCGACCACCATGAAGGGTTGGGCAAAGCAGGAAACTTTCACCATGACAGTGTCCAGAAAAGCTATTTGCCCAGTATTAGGAGCGTATATATTAAGCAGGGTAATGGAGGCCGAGTGGAACTCACAGACCAGGGCAATAGCCCGTCCCTGAGGATCCAGGTACTTGTCCCGAACCCTGAGAGGACACGATTTCCTAATCAAAACCGCCACTCCCCCTTTACCAGAGGGATCGCTAGCAACATAAGCCGTAGGGAACATTTTGGAAGCAAATTTAAATGATCGCCCATCCCTGAAATGCATCTCCTGAATCAAAATAACATCCGTACCAGAGGAGCGGAACTCCTTAAGAGCCAGCCACCGCTTCTGTATCGAGTTCAGGCCCTTAACGTTGTACGACAGAACTCTTAACGCCATTTACAACAGTGCCGGAACAGGGAACAGAAGTCGTGAACATAACACACCCAACACATACATATAAAGAAAACCAGATGTAAATACTCAGACAACCTTGTGCTGTCTGTGACTGGGCCGACGACCCGCCGCAGAGGCACTATCCCAAAAGGGCCCATAGACCTCAGAGGGACAAAGAAAAGAGCAGTCCATCCAGGACCAAAGTGTATTGAAAACATTGCAATGGTACATATAAATGAAAAGAAAAAGAATAAAAAAAAAAAATTAAAAAAACCAACAGTTCACAAAAAACTTGTGTGAAAAAACTGAGGTGCCAAGGCACATCAGAGCACCAGGCAAAAAGGCCCGGGTACAGTAGGGCAACATGGGAGCACCCGGAGACGGAGTCTCACAACAATATAAAAGCAAGAAAAGAAAAGTTGAGCGGGAGTACCCGCCAACACTCCAGCGGAGAAAAAAAAAACATGCAGAAATAAAAAAAAAAGACAAGAACAAAAACCCCATGGGGGAGGGGGGGGGTCAGAGCTACCCAGTATCAGGCAGCAAAACACCGTATGGAAGGCCACAAAAAAATAATGCACAACTCCCGAAGGAGGATGAGATGGACCTGCAGACAGTCACCAGAGCACAGTTCAGATGGGGGGTCTGGGAGGCCTTGAGCGCTGGGGTGTAAAAGAAGATCCTCAACGCGGTCCCTTAGCAGGAGTCCACATGCGATTCAGCATCACTGGCAAGGGACGGAGAGGTGGCAAATGCTGCGGCATCTCTTCATCTGGGAGAGGGGGGATACCCAGACCTTTAATAAAAGCTTCACTCTCGTAGAGGTCCCTCATGCTGTGTTGTATTCCATCCTTAGAGACTGTAAGGTGAAAAGGGAAGCCCCAGTAATAGGGGACACGGTGGCGCTGCAGGTGTGCGGTCACAGGGCGGAGGGCCCGTCTCTTGCCAAGGGTGATGGGAGATAAATCATTAAAGATCTGAATTCTGTGTCCCTGATATTCCACATGAGATCTCGTGCGGGTGACCAGAGGCAGAGCCTCTTTGCTGTCGTAGTAATGGAAACGCACAATGACATCCCGCGGCCTGGCACCAGCCGGCGGTTTAGGGCCTAGCGACCTGTGAGCCCGATCCAAACGCCAGTCAATATCCACTATATTGGGTGCCAAGGTGTTAAAGAGGCCAAGGAGATAAGCTCGAAGGTTATTGTCCCCCACTGTTTCAGGGATGCCCCTGAACCTGAGATTCTGACGCCTCTCCCTGTTTTCCAGGTCCTCCTGTTGTAGCTGCAGCTGTGTCACTGAATTTTTCAAAACTGCATTTTCCTCCTCCAGGACCTGCACATACTGCACTACATCATCAACTTTTGACTCCAGGGCATCAGTACGTTCCCCAATTTGGGTAATCTCCCCCCTAATTTCCTGGGATAGCTTGCCCACCTCAGCAGCAATGGATCTCGTAATTTGCAGCAGCAAGGCTTGAAGCTCGTCCTCCATCATGGCCGGGGTGAGCACAGTATGTTCAGCCAGAGAGGAGGGATGGAACAAGGCAGGGGTACCAATGGTAGGGTCTGATACTGCGCCAGAGTCCGATCCGCCATTCGCCACAGCGAACGGATCCGGCTGGGTAATCGAGGCCGGGGATTGCGGCCTAGTCAGGAACCGGTCCATATCGGCCTGTGAGCGCGGCTCTTGTGACCCATTATAGGTCTGTTTTTGCGGGCCAATTTTACTCATGGGGTGCCCAGGATATGCAGCACTGTGTAGAGCTTACCCCCGAAGCTGAAGAAGGGGATGATCGATGTGCGGGGATCGCGGAGTGTCGGCGTGGTCCGGAGCTCAGGGATTACACGTCCGCCATGTCGGAGAGCCCCGCATGTGCCCCCGGAATGTTTCAATTGGCTGTCCAGTTCCACCTGACGGCTGTGTCACGGGTCAAAGTTCTCCCCAATGTAAACAAATATGGCCGCCTCGAACAACGCCATGTGTCCGAAAATTTGGCGGGTAGCGAACAAGCAAAATTTGCCGCGAACCGACCGCCGGGCGAATTGCAAGGCCATCTCTAATGTTGAAGTTCTGGACTATTGATTTATAGAGAGGGCACTGGCGAGGCAAAGTTGTACGGCAACGTCGACAGGGGTTACCGTAGGGGAGACAAAGGAAAAGGGTCGTGTCCCATGAGGCTGGGGGAGCTTCATAACTATTGGAGGGGAAGGAAAGAAAGGTGAGTGAAGAAGGGAAAGAGAAGAAAAGGAGTCCACAAGGTTGACCTGGGAGCCAGCATGAGGTGTAGTAAGAACAACTTGATGTCAGCTACCACGGCAAGAGGACAGTGTCATCAAAAGTTGGCGGCAAGCAGTGTGCTACCCAAGGGTGTCATAATTTGTCGAATTTGGAAACCTAATCTCTTTCTATAGCTGCCATCTTGGCATGTTTTATGGCATGGTTGATCCTGTGCTTTGCCACAGCTACAACCAAAGAGGGGAATTTCCAAGCTTATTAATATAGTTTGTTTCGCAGCTGTAAGGAGTTGGACATGAAGCTTGAATTGGGTGCGTGACAAACAGTCAGGTCTCAAAGTAAGAAGTGCAATGGTTGGGTCTGGTTTCACCGACGTTTCAAACATTCTGAAAGCAAGAGGGAAAATATTGTTTCAGAAGATTTGGGCTATTGGTCAGGTCCACCAAATATGCAAATGGATGCCCTGTTCCGAACGACCACAAAAACAAAGAGCTAAGTAGGAGGGGAGAAATTTAGCTACTCTGGATGGTCCTAAGTACCAGCAGGTCAGCACTTTATAGTTGGCTTCCACCACTAGGACATTGGGGGAAGACCAGTCTGCAATGTCGAGGGTGCGCCCAAGGTCCGTCTCCCATTTCTGAGTGTATGAAGGTTTATCTGAGTCTGGCTTAACTAAGAGCTGGGAATGGAGGGATGAAATCAATCATCTAACATGTGGAACAAGCAAACATAAATTCGAACCAAACCCAAGCTCATCCCTGTAACTTATACGTTTTTTGGGTAGAGTGCTGTTCTTGTTCACTGAGTTTGCAATCACATTGCTTATCTCAGTTTAACACAGGAGCTGATTTTTTTTGTTCGCATTATTTAAGGGAAATATTCTGAGCACAATAAAAGTATGTTTAGCACAATTCCTGTTATATTATTTATGTAGCAGAGAATGTATTTCTGAAGCTAAGCTAACGTTATTTACCGGTCCATTGTTGTGCAGCTAGAGATCTTAGTCTATAAGAGTCTTATATTTTGTATATAAAGATCTGGTGATGGTGTGTTCCCTCCTGTGCTGAGGATAAGAAGGGTTCTCGGTGATAATACGGTGAGAGATCTGCCAGACAACATGAATTTTTCTTCTGTCCACCTGCTGACTCTTCTCCTCATCACATATTTTATAAGAGTTAAGAGTTCAACTTTACTTTGTAGACTTACTGCCAAAAAACCCGTGTTTGAGTATGAATATAATCGAGAGGGAGACGTCATTATCGGCGGTCTAGTGTCTGCTCACTCCAGAACTGTAGAACACAACACTGTAGACGGGAAAGCAATACTATATAACCTATGTACATTGTAAGTACATTTCTTTACCAACTGTATGGTCTTTTCTGTTGTGACAGTCTGAAGATACAGTTTGATCCTTTCAGAAAATGGGTGCTATAAAGTCATGAATGTGTATGAAATATAAAAATTTCTGGTGAAAATTGAATTTATAAAATGTCAAAATAATGCCGCGCTGTTGTGCTCTATATACATATACAGTAAAACCTTGGATTGAGAGTAACTTGGCTTGAGAACGTTTTGCAAGGCAAGCAACATTTTTTAATACATTTTGACTTGATCCACAAGCGATGTCTTGATATACAGTATCTCACAGAAGTAAGTACACCCACTCACATTTTTGTAAATATTTTATTCTATCTTTTCATATGAGAACACTGAAGAAATGACACTTTGTTACAATGTAAAGTAGTGAGTGTACAGCTTGTATAACAGTGTAAATTTGCTGTCCCCTCAAAATAACTCAACACACAGCCATTAATGTCTAAAACGCTGGCAACAAAAGTGAGTACACCCCTAAGCCAAAATATTCAAATTGGGCCCAAAGTGTCAATATTTTGTGTGGCCGCCATTATTTTCCAGCACTGCCTTAACCCTCTTGGGCATGGAGTTCACCAGAGCTTCACAGGTTACCACTGGAGTCCTCTAACACTCCTCCATGATGACATCACGGAGCTGGTGGATGTTAGAGACCTTCCACTCCTCCACCTTCTGTTTGAGGATGCCCCACAGATGCTCAATAGGGTTTAGGTCTGGAGACATGCTTGGCCAGTCCATCACCTTTACCCTCAGCTTCTTTAGCAAGGCAGTGGTCATCTTGGAGGTGTGTTTAGGGTCGTTATCATGTTGGAATACTGCCCTGCGGCCCAGTTTACGAAGGGAGGGGATCATGCTCTGCTTCATTATGTCACAGTACATGTTGGCATTCATGGATCCTTCAATGAACTGTAGCTCCCCAGTGTCGGCAGCACTCATGCAGCCCCAGACCATGACACTCCCACCCTAATGCCTGACTGTAGGCAAGACACACTTGTCTTTGTACTCCTCACCTGGTTGCCGCCACACACGCTTGACACCATCTGAACCAAATAAGTTTATCTTGGTCTCATCAGACCACAAGACATGGTTCCAGTAATCCTTGTCCTTAGTCTGCTTGTCTTCAGCAAACTGTTTGCAGGCTTTCTATTGTATCATCTTTAGAAGAGGCTTCCTTCTGGGATGACAGCCATGCAGACCATGCAGTGTGTGGCGTATGATCTGAGCACTGACAGGCTGACCCCCCACCCCTTCAACCTCTGCAGCAATGCTGGCAGCACTCATACGTCTATTCCCACAGACAACCTCTGGATATGACGCTGAGCACGGCACTCAACTTCTTTGGTCGACCGTGGCGAGGCCTGTTCTGAGTGGAACCTGTCCTGTTAAACCTCTGTATGGTCTTGGCCACTGTGCTGCAGCTCAGTTTCAGGGTCTTGGCAATCTTCTTATACCCTAGGACATCTTTATGTAGAGCAGCATTTTTCTTTTTTTCCAGATCCTCAGAGAGTTCTTTGCCATGAGGTGCCATGTTGAACTTCCAGTGACCAGTATGAGAGAGTGAGAGCGATAACACCAAATTTAACACACCTGCTCCCCATTCACATCTGAGACCTTGTAACGAGTCACATGACACCGGGGAGGGAAAATGGTTAATTGGGCCCAATTTGGACATTTTTACTTAGGGGTGTACTCACTTTTGTTGCCAGTGGTTTAGACATTAATGGCATTGTAGCAAAGTGTCATTTCTTCAGTGTTGTCACATGAAAAGACAGAATAAAATATTTACAAAAATGTGAGGGGTGTACTCACTTTTGTGAGATAGTGTACAAGTAGCATCACATCATCACAACTAAATATAAAAGAGAAGAGAGGTGATTTCCTGCACCCTTAAAACAATCATAGCGCCTGTTCAGCCGCTTGATTATTATTACAATAAAGATAACAAATAGAAATATGAGTATTTACCTCTATGTTTCAATTAAAAAATGTATTTCATAGTATAGTATAGTAGACATCTAAAATAATAATTGGGGAAAAAGAAAACAAATGATATCTGTAAACCCAGAAGAGGAGCACCATCTAACCAAGGAGCAGAACTTCTGTGAGGGAGAAGTGCAGGATTGAAGGTGAGTGTTGCAGCAAGAGCCGCATTTTACATTTCAGTAAGTTTCAATATGTACACGGGGAATTTCCTTTTCTGTTCTTTTATTTCCTTTTTTTTTTGCATAGACAAATTGCGCGATTGTGCGACGCTGTACCCAAATAAAATTTATATCTTTTTTTTCCCCACAAACAGAATTTTCTTTTGGGTGGTATTTGATCACCTGTGCGATTTTTATTTTTTGCGCTATAAACAAAAAAAGAGCGACAATTCTGTAAAAAAAAAAAAAAAAAAAAGAAAACAAATATTTTTCACATTCTGCTATATAACATTCCCAATAAAAAAAAAATTAAAAATCAAAATTTTTTAACATTTTAGGCCAATTTGTTTTCTGCTACAAATTTTTTTTTGCTAAAAATAAAAATTGCAATAAGCGTATATTGATTGGTTTGTGCAAAAGTTATCGCATCTACTGACTAGGGGAAAGATTTATGTATTTATATTTTTTTACTAGTAATGGCCGGCGATTTGTGATTTTTAGCGGGATTGCGACATTGCGGCGGACAGATCGGACCCCTAACTGACATTTTTGACACTTTGGGAGGACCAGTGACATTACTACAGTAATCAGTGCTACAAATATGCACCGTTACTGTAAAAATGAAGGTAAGGGGTAAACCTAGTGGTGATCAAAGGGTTAAATGTGAGCCTAGGGCAGTGATGGCGAACCTTGGCACCCCAGATGTT
Organism: Pelophylax lessonae; assembly: GCF_965119305.1. Lineage (NCBI taxonomy): Eukaryota > Metazoa > Chordata > Amphibia > Anura > Ranidae > Pelophylax > Pelophylax lessonae. The sequence continues at coordinate 15,797,903 of NC_138768.1, read as the reverse complement.
TTGGAACTACATTTCCCATGATGCTCTTGCACTTTGCAGTGTAGTTGAGCATCATGGGAAATGTAGTTCCAAAACATCTGGGGTGCCAAGGTTCGCCATCACTGGCCTAGGGGGTGTTTACTAACTGTATGGGGGCAGGGCTTGTGAAATGATCACAGAGACCTGTGATCCAACATAGAAGGATCACAGGAGCTCTGTGATCATTCCAGAGAGAACAACGGTCAGCTGTGTTTACAATAGCAGACCGTCCTTCTCTCTCAGCGGGGAATGATCGCAGGTGTCAGGGGGCAATCGCGGTCATCGGACCCATAGATCAGCATCCCCCGCTGCCTAGTGTGGGCGCCAGCGGTGACGCGCATCCCCCCCCAGCACCACACGCGCGACCGACATAGGACTATGTTAGTTCACGCAGGAGAGCCAGCCTGCTGCTGTCAATGTTCGGCAGGTGGTCTTAACCACTTAAGCCCCGGAAGATTTTACCCCCTTCCTGACCAGGGGGTATTTTGCGATTCGGCACTGCGTGAATTTAACGGATAATTGCACGGCCGTGCGACGCTGTACCTAAACAAATTTGACGTCCTTTTTTTCCCACAAACAGAGCTTTCTTTTGGTGGTATTTGATCACCTGTGTGAATTTTTGATCATGCGCTATAAACAAAAAAAGAGCGTCAATTTTGCAAAAATAACAATATTTTTCACATTTTTTTATATGAAATTCCCAAAAAAAAATGTAAAAATCAAAATTTTCGGCCAATTTGTTTTATGCTACATATGTTTGGTAAAAAAAATCGCAAAAAGTGTATTTTGATTGGTTTGTGCAAAAGTTATCGCGTTTACTAACAAAGGGAAAGGTTTTGGTCATTTTTGTTGTTTTTTTAACGCGTAATGGCGGCGATCTGCGATTTTTTTTTTGCGGGACTGCGACATTGCGGCGGACAGATCGGACCCTTGACTGCTTTTTGACACTTTTGGGGTTACCAGTGACATTACTGCAGTAATCAGTGCTATACATATGCACTGTTACTGTAAAAATGACACTGGTAGTGAAGGGGTTAACTTTATTTGAGAGGGAGGGGCTGTGTGTGTCCCTAGGGGCGTAATTCTAACTGTGATTGGCTGTGGCTTGAGGTGTAGGAACAATGATCCTACATAGTAGAACCGTATGATCACTGCTCCTACACAGGGAAGAATGACAGGCGGCTTGTTTACATCAGCCTCCTGCCTTTCTCCCGCTGTCACGGACGATCGTGAGTGAGCGGCGGACAACGGGTCCGCCGCCCTCACACGCGCGGGGGGGTCCGTGACCGCTCGGGAGCGCGCCTCCGGCGGCGCGTGCTCGCTCCCCAGAGCCTCACAGGCTAGTGACGTACCGGTACGTCACTTTGCCTGTGAGGGGCTGACCGCAGTATATGTACTTGCGGCGGTCGGCGAGTGGTTAAAGGTGTTAATAGTGATAGTCAGGGGCGGTGATTCCGAGAGAAATATTTTATTATTTTTTTTTATAAAATCGTAAAGCAATCAGCAGAAATTTGCACATTTATTACCTGTGACATCATAACTCCCAGCAGATTTTTTTGGAAAGTCCTGGAGAAGGGATGAGGGACCTGTAAAGAGGAGAAGGAGGCAGATCTGTGGACGGTGACAGGGGAGTTCTTTTGTCTGTCACTGCTTCTCTATTAGAAAATCTCTGCCTCTGATTGGTCACTGCCACCCACAGCTATAAGCTTTCCTTTCCCCCAGTGACAGGGACGGGGTACGAAATAGGCGCTTGGCAAAGTGAGGTGACCCTCTGTCAGTGTTCAACCTATAAAAAAGTAAATTAGTGTGAATAAGCCCTATAGGTGTCATCAACTCACCAACCAGAAGTCTACCTGTTAGCCTTCACAAAAATAAAATATAACTGCTCATGTCTTTTTTTTTTTTTATGTGTTTTTGTGTTAAAGCGGAGTTCTGGCCACCAAAAAAAAAATTCAATGAACATACCCCCGGGACAGTTAGGGCAAGTGCATTCCACAATGGTTAGCCTCTGATCTGTCCCGGGTCGCACTTACCTGCAAGACGAAATACTCACTTTTAAAATTTCTTCTCCAGCGCTGCCATCTCAGGTGTGGGCAGCTTGAAGCCAGCGCGATCCTCTTCTTCGTCCTCTTCCATCCCACGATGCACTGCACCGGCCCCGCCGTCACTTCCGGGGCTGCAGCGTCATCCCTACACAGAATGCCCAGAAGCTGTTTAGCAAGGTATGACGGCACCTGCAACGGAAGTGACGTCGGGGCCGGTGTAGGCGCATTGATTCCTGGGAGCGATGACGTTCAGCTCCCAGGAATCATTGCAAAGCTGAAGTGACGGCGCGGGCCGCCAAGGGAGGAAGTGGAAGAAAGCTGAGTATATTTTTCTGCAATTACAAGGTAAGTAAAAAAAAAAAAAATCGTAATTATCCATTTCTGTTTCAGGTGACCTATAGCAAGGAGATGGCCTAAAATCGACTATGTCGATTTTGGGACCGGAACTCCTCTTTAATGATATTACTGAAAACATAATGGACATCCAAATGTACTCTCTCCATACGAGACTTGTTCTGGTCTAATATTTACTTCTCATGCCCAGTGTATAAAAGGTCGTGGGTAGAGGCTGACCCTTGGTATTTTGAAAGGTTGGAAATGTTCAGCCTTGCTGAAAAGTTCATAACTTGGGGGAGTAACATGCAGCATTTTTTTTTTTAATTTGACAACTATTTAAAATAACAAAATATTTTCTGTCACACATGCTGGACGTTGTCATATCTAACATTTCCCTGTCTTTCATATTGTAAGGGTAATCCCAACACTCACAGGTTTCAGTAACATTTTGACTGTTGAAGCCAGATTGAAAATTATAGTTATTTAGACAAACATGTAGATAGGGAGACTTGTTTGGAGAGCAAGTCATTCACATTACATTCTGTTGGCTTAATAATCATTGCTCTATCTGGATAGGGTTTCTAATACACTTTTATACACTAAAGTGGGTGGAACCTAGCTATCTAATTTCATTTTATTCATCAATATCTAAGGCCTTGTCATACCTCCCATTCTCCTGTCCTGCACACACCGGGCCTGTCAAACCTCTGTTCTAGTGTCCTGCTCATACTGGACCTTGTCATACCTCTGTTACCCGGTCCTGCACATACCAGGCCTTGACATACCTACCGATCTCCTGTCCTAAACATACTGGGCTGTCAAACCTCTGTTCCTCTGACCTGCACATTCTGGGCCTTGTCATAACTACTGTTCTCCTATCCTGCATATACTGGGCCTTGACATACATCTGTTACCCTGTCCTGCACATACTGGGACTTGTCATACCTCTGTTTCCCTGTCCTGCACATACTGGGCCTTGTCATACCTCTGTTCTCCTTGTCATATCTATTGATCTCCTGTCCTGCACATACTGGGCCTTGTTATACCTCCCGTTCCCCTGTCCTGCATATGCTAGTATTTGTCATACTGTTCTCTGCCCTGCACATACTGGCCCCTAAGTGGTGTCATACAGGGTCCAGCATGTTCAGAACACTAGCTATTACAGCAGAGAAATTATTGGTGTAAAAAGGATTGCAGATGCCTTTTTTAGGATGGAGAAAGTCAACAATGGCTGTGAATGGGTGGGGAAAGGAGAAGAGTCCAGTGCCACTTCGCAAAGCCAACACCAAGTTATTGATCAAGCCTAAAGTCAAGTAGGACTGTTACACAATCAGTCTCCTGCTCATGGAGAGCGGGCAGTGGGGAGCGGTCATACAGAACAAACCTGAATGGCCACACTGTTACCCTAAGTTATCTGTAGCATGGATTACCCTCACACTGTTAACTTTTATCATTAGTTATAATTCTTTTTTGGTAAATTATTTTTAATTACATGTTTTTTCATTTTTCATATTTATTTTTCCATATATTTTATTTATAGTATTAACATTGAGGAGTACAGAAGCATTTTGGCAATGGTATTTGCTGTTGATGAGATTAATACAGACCTCAATCTTCTGCCTAATATTACTCTGGGTTATCATATCTTTAATACCTGTGGAGATCCAAAATTGGCCTTGGGATATGTCTTACAGATATTGTCTGGAGAAAGGAAGGAGGTTCCTAACTATTCCTGTATGGGACGCAGGGAAGTGGCTGGTTTTATTGGGGATACTAGTTTTCATACAACTCATGCAATGGCCCACTTACTCAGTCTCTTTCAATATACACAGGTAAGTGATTGCTCTAAATGTATTAAAGCCCATCTCCTGGTCCCCCTTCCCTACCAGGGCCACTGATAGGGGGGGGGGGACCACCAGTCCTGCTGTAGGGGGCCCAGGCACACAGTGGGGCCCCAAAAGCATGAGTAATCAGTGTGGTCGGGCAGAAGGGCAATTACAGAAGGAAGCCCTGTGCAGCTCTCTTCAGCAGCTGAAAGCCATTTTCTCCCCCTCCTGCCAGCTTTCTGTTGCTACAGGGAGAGACTCAGACACAAGGAATCATTTCTGTAATAACTTCTCCGACACCGACCCCCCTCCCTGTTCTGCCTGCTTCTGATAAAAAGTGTACCTGTGAAGTTTCAGCTCTGTAGCATGTCCAGAACCAGAAAAAAAAAGATAATTTTTCTTAGAAATTTTAGATGGGTTTACCCTCCCTTCATACCTGGGCGTTTTTGTTGCAGGCATTTATTGGGCATTTTTTGGGCATCTTTGGAGGCAGGCATGACATCTGAACTTCTGTATAGGGGTATATATACACACACATATATATACATATACACACATACACACATATAGGTGTGAAAGGAGCGGAACCTCATCCCTGTGCTACTGAAATTATTTCCGCTCTTTTCACACCTATATGTGTGTATGTGTATATGTGTATATATATACCCCTATACTGAAGTTCAGATGTCATGCCTGCCTCCAAAGACACCCAAAAAATGCCCAATAAACGCCTGAAACAAAAACGCCCAGGTGTGAAAGGAGCGGAACCCCATCCCTGTGCTACTGAAATTCTAAGAAAAATTATCTTTTTTTTCTGTAGGTCACCCTGACATAGAAGAGTTCTGTCACCCTAAACTACGGTCACCCTGACACTTAACACTTTCCCTACACAAACTAGATTATTGAATCTAACTATAGTGGTATATAGTACCCTAACTACACTGCATATCCCTTTCCTCACACTAATAATTGCAAAATGACACTGGAGCAGCAGAAATGCTTCCACTCTCTTCCACAGCCTCTCTATTACAGTGCTAGAGATTTGGCAGAGCTATGTTATATACTGGGGGGCGTATGGGGGGCGTATTCACTCCTGATTGGCCTCTGGACCCCCTAGTCACTCCAAATTGCTTTTACTGATGTTTATGGGCCAATCACGGGCTTTTAAAGCCCAATTCCTGTCCAATTGCATTTTGGGCGGTTCTGGTGGCCGAATTCCGAACTTTTACCGCAAAAAGTTTGGAATTCGGCCGAATTTCGAACAGCCAATGTTCGGGTCGAACCAATGGTTGACCCGAACCGTTCAATCATCCCTAATTGGGAGAACCTCTACTTAGAGGCTAAGAGTGGGGGAGGGAAAGTGACATTATTGAATTACACTTAATGTGTTTGTAAATCCAAAACTTTAAAAACTTTAGCTTTGTAGTAATTGTGGAAGGGTTAGAAAGCCTAATTGAGTTTTTTGCAATCTGTGGCCCTAATTAAGGAGTAACTTTACTTTTGTTGAGAAAATCGCTTGGTGATCTGTGTACATTGTAGGGATTTTAACAACCTTTGTAGCAGATTCAAAGCTTTTGTTGCTGTAAAGAAATATCTCTTCTATTGCAGGGGATGCCTAAAATCTGAGTTGTATCTTAGTGCAGACTTGTGGGAAAATCAATGAGCCAATCACACAAGCAGGAAAATATATTTCTGGGGAAGTTTTGTATACAATTGCGTACAGAATACCTCCAGGTACTACAGCATCTGCAGATTGAAAAGGAAAGGTCATTTTTAATAACATTTAATCACAAAATTGCTTGGGTAGAATTTGTTTATGCCATTTATTTGGTATATTTTTTCCACATAAGTGGCGTTAATCTTCAAAGAAGTGATAGTGAGGGAAAATCCAAACTTTTAAGAGGGATTTCCTTCCCTTTGGAATTTTCTTTTGTGTTTACAGGACAGAATGTAGTAGTTCCAGATAAAAATGTGTCACATACCTTGGTTGGAGGCCAAGTTGACGAGAGGGTTTCCCTTGCAGCTCTGGTCCAAGGACCCCTGAATGTGGTGACAGAGGTACAAGGATCAAAGAAGCATGGGTCCCAGTAGCTTGGTAGCAGGTGATTGCCAATGGCAGAAACATAGCCAAGACGAGCCAGGATCATGCACAGTGGACAGCATGGACAGGAAGCAGGCAGAGCAAGGTTAGTAGCAGGCAAAGGCTAGTACCAGGGAGGCAGGCAGAGCAAGATTCAGTAGCAGGCCGAGGTAAGTACCAGGGAGGCAGGCAGAGCAAAGTTCAGTAGCAGGCTGAGGTCTGTACCAGTGAAGCAGGCAGAGCAAGATTTAGAAACAGGCCAAGGTCAGTACCAGGGTGATAGGCAGAGCAAGGTTCAGTAGCAGACCGAGGTCAGTACCAAGGAGGCAGGAAGAGCAAGGTTCAGTAGCAGGCCGAGGTCAATACCAGGGAGGCAGGCAGAGCAAGATTCAGTAGCAGGCCGAGGTCAGTACCAGGGAGGCAGGCAGAGCAAGGTTCAGTAGCAGGCCGAGGTCAATACCAGGGAGGCAGGCAGAGCAAGATTCAGTAGCAGGCCGAGGTCAGTACCAGGGAGACAGACAGAGCAAGGTTAGTAGCAGGCCGAGGTCAGTACCAAGGAGGCAGGAAGAGCAAGATTCAGTAGCAGGCTGAGGTCAGTACCAGGGAGGCAGGCAGAGCAAGATTCAGTAGCAGGCTGAGGTCAGTACCAGTGAGGCAGGCAGAGCAAGGTTCAGTAGCAGGCCGAGGTCAGTACCAAGGAGTCAGGAAGAGCAAGATTCAGTAGCAGGCTGAGGTCAGTACCAGGGAGGCAGGCAGAGCAAGGTTCAGTAGCAGGCCGAGGTCAATACCAAGGAGGCAGGCAGAGCAAGATTCAGTAGCAGGCCGAGGTCAGTACCAGGGAGGCAGGCAGAGCAAGGTTCAGTAGCAGGCCGAGGTCAGTACCAGGGAGACAGGCAGAGCAAGGTTCAGTAGCAGACTGAGGTCAGTACCAGGGAGGCAGGCAGAGCAAGATTCAGTAGCAGGCCGAGGTCAGTAACAAGGAGGCAGGAAGAGCAAGGTTCAGTAGCAGGCCAAGGTCAATACCAGGGAGACAGGCAGAGCAAGATTCAGTAGCAGGCTGAGGTCAGTACCAGGGAGGCAGGCAGAGCAAGGTTCAGTAGCAGGCCGAGGTCAATACCAGGGAGACAGGCAGAGCAAGATTCAGTAGCAGGCTGAGGTCAGTACCAGGGAGGCAGGCAGAGCAAGGTTCAGTAGCAGGCCAAGGTCAATACCAGGGAGACAGGCAGAGCAAGATTCAGTAGCAGGCCGAGGTCAGTACCAGGGAGGCAGGCAGAGCAAGGTTCAGTAACAGGCTGAGGTCAGTACCAGGGAGGCAGGCAGCGCAAGATTCAGTAGCAGGCTGAGGTCAGTACCAGGGAGGCAGACAGAGCGAGGTTCAGTAGCAGGCTGAGGTCAGTACCAGGGAGGCAGGCAGAGCAAGGTTCAGTAGCAGGCCGAGGTCAGTAACAAGGAGGCAGGAAGAGCAAGGTTCAGTAGCAGGCCAAGGTCAATACCAGGGAGACAGGCAGAGCAAGATTCAGTAGCAGACCGAGGTCAGTACCAGGGAGGCAGGCAGATCAAGATTCAGTAGCAGGCCAAGGTCAGTACCAGGGAGGCAGGCAGAGCAAGGTTCAGTAACAGGCTGAGGTCAGTACCAGGGAGGCAGGCAGAGCAAGGTTCAGTAGCAGACCGAGGTCAGTACCAGGGAGGCAGGCAGAGCAAGGTTCAGTAGCAGACCGAGGTCAGTACCAGGGAGGCAGGCAGAGCAAGGTTCAGTAGCAGGCCGAGGTCAGTACCAGGGAGGCAGGCAGAGCAAGGTCAGTAACAGGCACATGTGCATGAGCATTAGATGCATGGGAATTAGTATTAGCTGTGTGAACACATCTTTAGTATTTTTCAAAGTATTTTTCTTTCAGATCAACTATCGAGTCGCTGACCCCCTTTTCAGTAACAAACGAGTTTATCCAACTTTTTACCAAATTATTCAGGATGACCAGGTCCATTACACATCTGTTATAAAGTGTCTGAAGCATTTTGGATGGAATTGGGTTGGAATGATCACACCAAGTGATGGAAGTGGGGACACAGAATTACTGGAGTTGAGTAAAATGATGAGTCAACACGCCATCTGCATTGAGTTTATAATTAAACTTACAGACAAGCTGCACACTAATAAACAGAGGATGCTTACCGCGAAGAAGTCAAGTAGTAATGTCATCATCATTTGTGGTCTTTTCTCCATAGAATATTTGTATGTGTTTGATGAATTAAAAGCCACTATAGAAAATAAAACTCTGATAGTACATGACTCATGGACCAATGCTAAGTATATGGAACCTGATTTCTTTTCCATAATTAACTGTAGCTTCATTTTTATATTAGAATCAAAAACGATTCCAAGCCTGGATACGTTTATTGACAGTGCAAATCCATACAGCCTCCCCAATGATCCAATGCTGGAGGACATTTGGCTTCAACTGTTCCATTGTAATTCTCCAGACCCATACAAAAATCTCATCCTAGCCTCTATATATAAGTTTTCTGGAAGAAATTGTTCAGGAATGGGTCATGTCTCCCCGATGTTCCGCCACATCAAGGATTCAAAGCCCTCCTACGCATATACTTCCGTTTATAAGATGGCCCAGGCCTTGCACAGAATGAAACTCAGCAAAGACAATCTAGGAACAAATAAATTACAACGATTAGTAAGTTCGTACTTAAAAAAATGCTTATACATTAAACAGAATAAATAATATACGGTACATTTGATGGACAGTTGTTTTTTGGTTGGACTATGTTCATCAAGTTTAGATAATTACATCTGTTTTGTTTCTTTACAAATTAACAACTGGGGGGGGGGGGGTGTCCATCACTAAAATACACTGCTCAAAAAAATTAAAGGGACACTTTCAGACACATCAGATCTGAATGGGGAAAAATATCTTGCTGGATATCTGTACTGGTATGGACTGGGTAATGTGTTAGGAACGAAATGCCACATCGTTTAAGGGAAATTAAAATTATCAACCTACAAAGGCAGTGGTGTCAGGGGGGGGGAGGCTGACCCGGGCTATAGCCATGAGTGGGCCCCCAAAAAGCTCTGGGTTTTGTATTGCTCATTGAGAATTATTAGCCCCAAGTCCCAAGGCCTGGGGTTGGCCGGGGGCATAGCTTAAGTGCCAGAGTCCTCTCCTCTCTCTTCCTCTCCTTTGTTTTACGTAACACACAGTGGGAATCTGAAATGTTCGGTGGCCACTGTAAAAAAGCCCAACCTCCTAGGCCAGCTTCTGTGGTAGACGGACCCAGTTGAATCAGTGTGATGTTGCATTGGTGGGCACTGGTAGGCTGCATTGATGGGCCCTTGTAGGCTGCATTGAATGGCACTGGTAGGATGCATTGATGGGCACTGGTAGGCTGCATTGATGGACACTATTAGGCTGCATTGGTTGGCACTGGTAGGCTGCATTGATGGGCACTTTTAGGCTGTATTGGTGGACACTGGTAGGTTGCATTGGTGGGCACTGGTAGGCTGCATTGATGGGCACTTGTAGGCTGCATTGATGGGCACTTGTAGGCTGCATTGATGGGCACTGGTAGGCTGCATTGGTGGGCACTATGAGGCTGCATTCGATGGGCATTGGTAGGCTGAATTTGATGGGCACTGATGAGGCTGCATTGATGGGCACTGGTAGGCTGCATTGATGGGCACTGGTAGGCTGCATTAATGGGCTCTTGTGGGCTGCATTGATGGGCACTGGTAGGCTGCATTGATGGGCATTGGTAGGCTTCATTTGATGGGAACTGATGAGGTTGCATTGATGGGCATTGGAAGATTGCATTTGATTTGCACTGATGAGGCTGTATTGATGGGCACTGGTAGGCTGCATATGATGGGCACTGATAAGACCGCATTTTATGGGCACTGATATGGCTGCATTGATGCATTGATCTCTTGCGGCATGTCTGCTGTCTCTGACCATCTCTTGTATCATGTCCACAGTCTATGACCATCTCCTGTATCATGTCTGCAGTCTCTGACCATCTCCTGTATCATGTCTGCAGTCTCTGACCATCTCCTGTATCATGTCTGCAGTCTCTGACCATCTCCTGTATCATGTCTGTAGTCTCTGACCATCTCCTGTATCATGTCTGTAGTCTCTGACCATCTCCTGTATCATGTCTGTAGTCTCTGTCCATCTCCTGTATCATGTCTGCAGTCTCTGACCATCTCCTGTATCATGTCTGCAGTCTCTGACCATCTCCTATATCATGTCTGCAGTCTCTGACCATCTCCTGTATCATGTCTGTAGTCTCTGTCCATCTCCTGTATCATGTCTGCAGTCTCTGACCATCTCCTGTATCATGTCTGTAGTCTCTGACCATCTCCTGTATCATGTCTGTAGTCTCTGTCCATCTCCTGTATCATGTCTGCAGTCTCTGACCATCTCCTGTATCATGTCTGTAGTCTCTGTCCATCTCCTGTATCATGTCTGCAGTCTCTGACCATCTCCTGTATCATGTCCGCAACCTCTGTCTATCTCTTGTCTTTTATCATGTCTGCAGTCTCTGAGGGGAAGCCTGGAGAGGAGTCAAGAGTGGGGATGCCACCGGGATGGGGGTCATGGGGGAAGTCAGATGTGTGTGGAATGTGAAAAAGAGACTGTAGGATGAAATCCGAGCCACTGACCTGGAGCTGTCTGACTGAGCCCTGCACAGTGCACCTGAGAGGAGGTCAGTGACAGTGCCACCAGGCCAGTCTGTGGGGGTCTTTGATGTAAGGGGAGAATAAATACAATAATGTAAGGGGCACTCATATAAAGGTTTTCCCCTTATATCAGTAACCGCACACAGTTACCTTAGTGTATTCTTTCTGCGGAAGGTAGTCTCTGGACACCAGAGTCCCCCCACATTCACAGTGTTCCTGGGGCCCCCCTTGACGATTGCTCCACTTTTACCACTTTCAACCAGAATTTGCTCATATATATATAAAGCAGTATGTGCTTTTATATCTGTCTTATCTATATATAATACACTCTTCAAACTTGCTTTAAAATGCATGTTTTTCACTTTTATGAAGAAGAAAATAATGACGTTAGGCTGTTGGGACGGTATAATAATGCAAGGGGCTAGTAAGAAATTTTTTCCAGGGCTGGTTTTTGTTCCCAGTCCTGCCCAATTTACCTTCTGGCTGAAGCCCCTGTTTTTTTTCCCACCTAACAACACCCCTAACAAAGGGCTGAATTCAAAGACACCCTGAAAATCAAAATGAAAAAATGATGCAGCAGGCTTGTCCATTTTGCTGAAAGTTCATCAAAATGGTACTCAGTAGTTTGTATGGCCCCAACGTGCTTGTATGCATGCCTGACAACTTTAGAGCATGCTCCTAATGAGACAGCAGATGGTGTCCTGTGGTATTTCCTCACGGATTTGGACCAGGGCCTCACTGAGCTCCTGAACAGACTTAGGTGCAACCTGGCAGTGTCGGATGGACCGAAACGTATTGTCCCAGAAGTATTCTACTGGATTTAGGTCAGATGAGCATAGGGGCCATTCAATGGTATCAATTCCTTCATCCTCATAGAACAGGCTGCATACTTTTGCCACATCAGGCCAGACATTGTTTTGCACCAGGAGGAGCCAAGGACTCACTGCACCAGCGTAGGGTCAATGGGTCCAAGGATTTTGTCCCAATATCTAACGGCAGTCAAGGTACCATTATCAAGCCGTTAGAGGTCTGTGCAGCCCTCCATGGATATGCCTTCTCAGACCATCACTGACCCACCACCTAACCGGTCATGCTGATTGATGTTACAGGCAGCCTATCGTTCTCCGTGGCTTTTCCAGACCCTTCCACATCTGTCCCATTTGCTCAGGGTAAACTTGCCGTCAACTGTGAAAAGCATGGGGTGCCAGTGGTGGAGCTGCCAATTCTGGTATTCAATGGCAAATGCCAATCGAGCTCCACGGTGCCGGGCAGTAAGCACTGCACCCAATAGAGAACGTCGGGCCCTCAGGCCACCCTCATGAAGTCTGTTTCTGATTATTTGGTTCACACCAGTGGCCTACTGGAGTTCATTTTGTAGGGCTCTGGCAGTGCTCATCCTTGCAAAAATAAGCAGATACTGGTCCTGCTGATGGGTTAAGGTCATTTTACGGCCTTGTCTAGCTCTCCTAGTGTAACTAAGTGTAACTGCCTGTCTCCTGGAATCTCTTCTATGCTCTTGAGACTGTGCTGGGAGGCACAGCAAACCTTCGGGCAATGGCAGGTATTGATGTGCCATCCTGGAGGAGTTGGACTGCCTGTGTAACCTCTATAGGGTCCAGGTATCAACTCATGCTACCAGTAGTGGCACTGACCCTAGCCAAATCATAACTAGTGAAAAACAGTCAGAAAAGATGAGTAGGGAAAAAACATGTCAGTGGCCTCACCTGTAAAACTATTACAGTTTTGGAGGTTGTCTCATTGTTGCCCATCTAGTGCACAACCATCAAAGCAGCCGAAATGGATTAAACCCCCCTCTGCTACTTAATTGACCAGATCAATATCCCATGAGATTAATTGACTTGATGCTATACTCTAATTAAAAAGTGTTCCTTTAATTTTTTTTGAGCAGTGTATAATGCGGAGCATCTCCCAAAAACTTTACAAGCTATGGTTATGATATTTTGCTCAGCTGACTGTATGCCAGTAATACATAGTTATAGAACATTTTGACTTCTTGGGCACCCCAAAGAATTACACAACAAAATGCTGAAAGAAAATACATTTATTAATACATTCCAAATAAAAAAAAAAAAACAACTATTTATAATATTTAATATTAAATCCAGCACTGTCTTACACAGGGCTCTTTTTTTCAGAAAATAGGTACAAGAAGTCAACCCCTCGCTACAAACACACACACACTCTCCAAACCGCTTCAAATAGTCGGTGTGATCAAATTTCCCTAACAGTGGGAGGGTCTTAAAGGGGCATTGAATACAAGGAGTGCATTACATACATAGTGCAGAGTTCGGGAGTGCAATACGTACATAGTGCAGAGTTCGGGAGTGCAATACGTACATAGTGCAGAGTTCAGGAGTGCACTGCTTATAGAGTGCAGAGTTCAGGGATGCAATGCATATAGAGTGCAGAGTTTACGGGTGCGCTACACACAGAGTACAAAGTTCAGCCTTCTTCCACAGCTGCTTACCTCTGCATTCCCCATTCACATTTAATTTTCACCCCTCTTCAGCTCTGCAACTATCTTCTCCCCACCTCTTTAAAAACTCCACTATCTTCCATTTCCACATGCCTTACTTTCTCTTCTGTTCATGGATGGACACAGCTCCTGATCTTCTTAACCATTTGGTTATACTGCCCACTACAGGAGTAGGACACTAGGCAGAAAAAAGACTGACTACGCCTATGGGCAGTCCCAAGGGGTATACCCCCTCTCTGCTATAGGTACTCAGTTTTATTACAAGCAGTTTCAGAAGAATTACAACTCCACAGAGGGGTGGGTGCTGTGACCATCAATGAACATCAGAGAAATGGATTTTACGGTAAGTCAAAAATCTAATTTTCTCTTTCATTCATTAATGGACACAGCTCCTGATCTTCTTAACCATTGGGACATCCTAAAGCAGTGTCAAACGTGAGGGGTGAGAACAGCAAGAAAAAATACCCAAGGCTAAACCATAGCCAGCAGGTAACAGAAGCTCAACCAAAAAAACAACTGAAAAACATTACACCCTCAAGGGGGACCAGGTCCTCTAACCAGCAGCCTGCAAACCTTGCAGCCAAAAGAAGAATCCCCAGATGCCAACACATCCACTTTATGAAATTTTGTGTGCACCGACGACCGGGTGGCCGCCTTGCAAACCTGCGTCACTGACGCCTGATGACGGAAGGCCCAGAAAGCACTGAGCGCCCGAGTAGAATGTGCCTTGACAGGGAAAGGCGGAACCTGACCCATAACTGCCTAGTCAAGAGTAAGGACCTAATTCCTTGCTGGGATTTTTGATCCGGGCATTTTTTTCTCTTTAGATAGATTTTTTTCTACGAATTAGGGGATTGGAGGACCTTAATTATGAAGAGCGCCTACAAGCGCATGATTTATTCTCCCTGGAGAAAAGACGCCTAAGAGGGGACATGATAGCGATTTGCAAATACCTCAACGATGATCTCGACATTGAAAAAAAACACGATTCAGTCGCAAGGAATGCATGAGGACACAAGGCCATACAATGTGATTAGAGGAGAAGCATTTTAACCTCAGGCTACGCGGGGGGTTCTTTACAGTAAGGGCTACAAGACTGTGGAATTCTCTGCCACAAATGGTAGTAACTGCGGGGAGTATGGCTATGATTAAAAGACTCTTGGACATACATCTCAAGGATCAAAACATTCAGGGGTATGGGAAATGATTGCTCCTTGCTGCAGAGACCAGTTACAGGTGTGGACAGTAACCATTTGTTTTTGTTATAGACTATATATTGACCAGGCAACGCACTGACATCTTTGCTGCCATTGTGCAATAGGCTGGATGTTCAGTGTGCCCCTGTGCCTTTAAGAAGGGGTGGGCTCCCTTCAGGTATATCTGTCCTACACCTGTCCATTAAATGCATGTGCTTCCATTGTTGTAGACTCTCAGAATTTAGAGTTAGGACCACAGATAATGGGGTGCCTTGACGGGGCTCTGTGGCTTACGAATGTATTTGCAAATGTGTGCAACTAAACCCCTGTTTTTAACGCGTACTGTTGGACAGGTCAATTCGGTTGGTCGCAGATTGGTCGGTAAGGAGAGCTTGGAAATCTTTTTGTTTGTCTTGTTATATGCATCGCCCTTCCAATGCTCCTTGCTGCAGAGACCAGTTACAGGTGTGGACAGTAACCATTTGTTTTTGTTATAGACTCCTTGCTGCTATTGCCTCTATCTTGCCTCCCTTCACATGTGGTGTTTGGCTTCTCTGTTCTCCTATGGGCGTCGCCTGCTCCACTGTGGCTTATATCCTGTTCCTGTCTATTACTTCCTGGGTCACCTCCCTGTGTGCCTCCCTATATATACACATGCTCAGTGCACTGTTCCTTGCTTGAGAAACATCGCTGTTCTCTGAGCTCCCTTCCGTGTATCCCTTGGCTATTGTATCTGATCTCCTGTGTACCGACCCGGCTTCGTTTCTCCGTCTATGTTCGTCTGCTGCCTGTCCTGACCTCGACTTGTCTCTTGGATCTCCTCATAGTCTCCTGTTTACCCTGCACATGACAGCGGTCTCCACATCCTCAGCTGGGCCTACCTGGGGGCCGCGACCTGGTTCCAGTCTGCTGCAAGTCCATCCCCACCATCAGGGGCCCTGGTGAAGAAGCAGGCTGGAGCTTAGACTCCGCGCCCTGGGGAATCCTAAGCTGGGGATCTAGAGGAGTTAATAATATAGACTCGTTGACACCAGGTGCTAAAGGATAGGGGTTTGTCTGCGTTGGTGATTCCAACACTGTTGAAGGCCAGGAAGTCTACCCCTAGGAAGATTTATCATTTTATGTGTAAAACATACATTTTGTGGCGTAAGTCTATTGGGGTTCACCCTCGCTTTTTCTCGGTGGCTCGGGTCTTGACCTTCCTTCAACGGGGGGGTTGAGCAGAAATTGGCTTTGAGTACCATCAAGGGCCAGGTGTCAGCCATGGAGGTTTTTTTTCAACACCCTTTGGCCATGCATTCTCTGGTGCATACTTTTCTTCAGGGGCTTTGACATTTGGTTCTTCCAGTGCTGTCTCCGTTACCACCTTGGGACCTCAACTTAGTGCTCTCAGTTCTCCAGAAGCCTCCCTTTGAAAATGTTTGGGAGATTCCCCTGCCTACGCTGTCCCAGAAGCTTTTTGGTTGTGATCACCTCTGCATGCAGAATGTCGGAATTGGTGTTATCTTGTCGTTCACCTTACTTGGTGGTCCACAAAGATAAGGTGGTTCTTTGTCCCTGTCCATCGTTCCTTCCAAAGGTCGTCTCTGATTTCCATTTGAACAAAGGCATTGTTGCCTTCCCTGTGTCCCAGGCCAAAACACCCTAAGAAAATTGCTTTGCATGCCCTGGATGTGGTTCGGGCAATTTGAGTGTATCTGGCAGCTACAGAGTCTTTTAGAAAGTTAGACTCACTATTTGTGCTCACGGATGCACCTCGGAAAAGACTGTCCGCTTCCTCTGCAACCATTTCCAGATGGATCAGACAGACGGTGACTAAGGCCTATTCAGTTACGGGTCAGGTTCCGCCTTTCCCTGTCAAGGCACACTCTACTCGGGCGCTCAGTGCTTCCTGGGCCTTCTGTCATCAGGCGTCAGTGACACAGGTTTGCAAGGCGGCCAACCATCGTCAGTGCACACTTTTACAAAATTTCATAAAGTGGATGTGTTGGCATCTGTGGATTCTTCTTTTGGCTGCAAGGTTTTGCAGGCTGCTGGTTAGAGGACCTGGTCCCCCTTGAGGATGTAATGTTTTTCGGTTGTTTTTTTGGTTGAGCTCCTGTTACCTGGCTGGCTATGGTTTAGCCTTGGGATTTTTTTCTTGCTATTCTCACCCCTCACGTTTGACACTGCTTTGGGATGTCCCAATGGTTAAGAAGATCAGGAGCTGTGTCCATTAATGAACGAAAGAGAATAATGAGATTTTTGACTTACCGTAAAATCCATTTCTCTGATGTTCATTGATGGTCACAGCACCCACCCCTCTGTGGAGTTGTAATTCTTCTGACACTGCTTGTAATAAAACTGAGTACCTATAGCAGAGAGGGGGAGTATACCCCCTGGGACTGCCCATAGGCATAGTCAGTCTTTTTTTTTTGCCTAGTGTTCTACTCCTGTAGGGGGCAGTATAACCTAATGGTTAAGAAGATCAGGAGCTGTGTGTGTCAATGAACATCAGAGAAATGGATTTTACAGTAAGTCAAAAATCCAATTTTTGTTGCTGTATTATGCTAAAGCACCCAGTCAGCTCTAGTACCTCCCCGCACACTGTATTTGTCTTTGCCTTTCTCACACTCAGAGAGATCATCCAGTGAGGGTGTTGATCCTCAAAAAATAACAATTCCTTCAAAAATAGTGATGGCCTATGAATTTGGCTGCTGTAAACTATATTACGGAGATCTACGGCAAAAGGAAGAGTAAGACCGAAAGTTTTGTAAAAAAAAAAACAAAAAACAATATTTTTTACATTCTGCTATAAAAAATATCCAATAAAAAATTTAAGAAATCAAATTTCTTCAGAAAATTGTGGTCAAATTATATTCTGCTACATGTCTTTGATAAAAATAATTCTAATAAGTGTAGATCGATTCATTTGTGTGAAAGTTATAGCTCCTACAAACTATAAAATATATACTGGAATTTTCTTTTATACTAATAATGGCAGTGATCAGCAACCTATAATGAAACTGCGATAGTGTGGAAAACAATCTGACACTAATTGACGCTTGGTGGGAACTGACTAACTGGCACTGACATCACCAGTGACACTTACACAATGATCAGTGATAATAATATACACTGTCACTGTACTAATGATACTGGCTGGGAAGGGGTTAACATCTAGGGCAATCAATGGGTTAAATGTGTGCCTAACAATATGTAATGTGTGCTGCTTTTCAGTACAGATTTCTTTATTTCTTATCCCTGCTTTGTAGAAGAAGAAACAGAAATATTGTTGCCTTTGTACAGAGCCCGGTGTTGCTTGTGTCAGGAACCATGAATCAGACTGAGACAGAAAATGCAGTAAAATCACACTTTTAATGTAATGGTAAAAATGGTAGAGAACAGTAAATGTAGTCAAAACCTAAGCCAGGGGTCAGAAGCCAAAATGGGAAGTCAGATGAGCCAGTGATCAGGAAACCAGAAATCAGCGTAGTCGGAGGAACGGGATCAGGAACCAGAAGGGACGTCAGCCGGGCAAAGTCTTTGACAAGAACACTCAAGATATGTTGACCAGGCAAAGGCAGGAACAGAATGAACAAGGCAGCTTAAATAGATAGAAAGAGGCTGGCTGTAGGTGGGACTGACGAGCAGATAATGATAACCAGGTGAGCCACTGAGGAAACAATGAGTGCTGACAATTAAATGACAGCTAAGCAAACTGAGCACAGAGAAGAGAGCTGCTGCAAGCCCAACCCTGACAGATTGTCAGCTCAGAGCCCTGGGCTGTGAATGTACACAGCTGATCAGCAGGTCCCGACTGTGAATCATTGGCCGGAACTTGCTGACAAACTTCTGCTGTGTACAATCATAGCCGATGCTGTTGGGGGTCACACATGCCTGCCCCCCTAAACTCAAAAGTAGGCAGTGATGTACGGGTACATCGCTTTGCCTTGCTTTGCCATTGCAGATGGGAAGTCCACAAGTGGTTAAAGTCAATGGTAAGACAAGTCTATTTTTATTTATTCTTTTTATTTGAGGAAGGGTTAGACCTCTCTGACACATTTTTATCGTGGTTTGTGCCCCCACTGGGGAGATTCATTCTCTACATTTGTCCTGGGGACCAATTTCACCAACACAATAGGGGGTTCATAGGGGAAGATTCTAAATATTAAAGTTGTCAAGAGAGCGAGAGGTGAGGGGAGATCTTCCAATGGGAATACGTGTTCTGGTGACAACCTTCTAAGTTAAGAATTCCTTCCACTCACTTCCTGTTCTGTCTTAGAGGCAGGAAGTAAGGGAACCCATGCACAGAAAGATCGTCCCTTGGCTTGTTTTGTTGTTTTTATTAGGGGGTGATAACTTGAATGGGGTAGGGAATTTATGGGATGCCATGTCAATACACAGAACAGAGGGACAACTTCCTCTCTATTTACACAGAGCTTCTTCTTCCTTTCTCCTTCACAAACTTGGTTTCCATTGCACAGCACCTGCTGCTTACTCCTGGTGGAACTAGCAGTATATAGCTAGTTCAGCAAAGGCCCACTACAGGCAGGAACTCTCAGTCCCTTGAGAAATGTAGCACAAATGGAGCGAACAGCATAACATCTCTCCTTCTGCTTCCCCATGGCCACTGATCCCAGTTCTTCTTGCCCACAGAATGCTGGTCCACCTGGCTGCCACCAGTCATGTCTGGCCTACCTTCCTTCCGACTGGAACTCTGCACCAGTCCTGCCCGGCTGACACCTATGGAGATTTCCCAGGGAAAGGTTAGATAAAGACTTGGCAAACTGTGGTCTTCAGGAGAGCTCTCCTACAGCTGACAGTCTCTCCCCTTGTCTGTCCCTGCACCGTGCATCACTGTCCCTGCTTTTTCCTTCCTGCTGCCTCTCTGGCTTTTATCTTTCCAACTGCCTCCTATGGTGGGATCGTTCAAGGCCAGCTTTCCTGTGCTCCCAGCCCGAGGTAAAATGCCTCCCCTGCATGGGTCCCTCAAGGGCCACCAAAAGCCTCCCTCAGCACTCCTTTTCCATATTCCACCCGACTCACCTGCTGGCATGGCCCAAGTGTTCTACTTCTGTGTTCAAGCCTTGGCAAAGTGGGCGAAGGGAGCAAAGTGAGCACAGCCAGGTTCACAAAGTGTTCTACTCAGGCTGATCCTAGGCTGGAAAAACAGCGTTGGAGCTTAAAAACTAAATGTCTTGACATTTGACCTTTGGGACTACACAACCCTAACCCTCCTCAGTGTCTGTACTGGCAATAACCCTAACCTTAACACCAACCCTTCTCACTATCTGTACCGGCAATAAACTGGCAATACCGGTTATCCCAGTTCCCTGTCAGGCCCACTCCTGGGGATTGGTTGAGAGCCCAAAAATATGTAGGGTAGCTCCTCCTCACCTCCACTTACTAGTTCTAGAATGTTCTCCAACTTTCCGGATACCGGGGGGAGGTACCAGAGAGCTGCCAGGATGAGTCATCCAGCCCTGACCTCTAGTAACCCTGACCCAGATACCAGCCCCTGATGTGAATGGATAAGGGGTACATAGTACTCCTGCTCATTAACAAAAAAAGTTGTAACCTAGAAATAAAGAAACCCAAGCATTCAACAAACCCTTTATTAAAGTGATTGCAAAGCCTCTTTTTTTCTATTAAAATAAGAAACATGTTATACTTCCCTCCTCTGTGCAGTTGGTTTTGCACAGAGCAGCTCAGATCCTCCTATTCTCGCGTACCTGGTTGGAGCTCCTGGCCCCTCCCTCCTGTTGAGTGCCCCCACAGCAAGCAGCTTTCTATGGGGGCACCCGAGTCGAGCCACAGCTCTCTGTGTCCATTCAGATACGGAGCTGTGGTTCAGCTCCACCCCCTCTCTCTCCTCATTGGCTAACTGAGTTTGATTGACAGCAGTGGAAGCCAATGGCGCTGCTGCCATGTCTCAGCTAATTAGGAGGGAGGATCCCAGACGGCTGAGGTATTTGTTGAGGCTGAGGCTCTGCAATCATTTCTCCTTCCTTATTGGCTCCAGCACATTTCCCCGAAAATGGTGAAATTTTGTAGAAATGTTCTAATTTTCACCCAGATTTCACAAAAACTCAAAATTTTTGTAAATAATGTAAAGATTACTTACATATTCTGTTTATTTTTCTTTACCATTTGTTTTTCAATGTTTCCCCTTGAAGTTGCACAGCTATGTGAGAAGGGTTCATTACACGGACTCCACTGCGGCGGAAATCTTCTTTCATGATAAAGCAGAAGTCCCCACCAAGTTGATTTTAGCAAATTTTATCATTTACAAAACCGAGGACGGCCACAGATTTGTCACTGTGCCATTGCTTGCCTTTAACAAGACTCTGGATGATGATAATGATGATATTTTCAGTATTGAGCTTAACAACGTCTCATGGAAAAATGCCATTGTAAGAAATGATCGGTGTATTTATATACAGACTTGCTTTATTTGTACATTTTATCCACCAATTGGCTATGGGTCACTCTGCTGCGGATGGTTGAGGGTGCGGGACAGCATTTAAATTGTACCGATTCCCTCACCCGCAGCCAAAACGTGCTGCTCTTTAATACTTAATGGCACACCCATGCATCTGAAAATGTAGCACATTTTCGGGTGTGGGAAATCGCATGGTTCAAAAGCACTATGCAACTTCCCTGCGGCTGCATTTGTAACCACTTCAGCCCCGGAAGGTTTACCCCGCTTTATGACCAGGCCATTTATTGGATTTTTATAGATCCCAGATTCCCTCAATAAAGAGTACCTATCGCACAACGACTATACAACCCAAGTGTAACGCGGAGAGCTCCGGTCCCTGCTCCTAGGCCGGAGCCCTCGCGGCGTTCTTCCCAGATCCAGTCACCTGTGCCCGCTCCGGCTCTCTCCTCCGCTCCCCGCTCACGTGGTTCCCGGCGCGCCCGTCCCTGCACCATAGGGCGCGCGCGCGCCGGCTGTTTGAAATTTAAAGGGCCAGTGCACCAGTAATTGGTGCCTGGTCCAAACCTCCCTTCCTGTTTCCTGTTTCATATATAAGTGACCTGCCCCTTCCTGCCCTTGCCGGATCTTTGTTGCCTCAGTGCCCTAGTGAAAGCGTTATTTGTGTAATCCCTTGCCTGTTGCCGAACCCTTTGCCAGCGATTACCGCCTCTGAACCTGTGATGCCTGCCCTGACCTTTGCTACGTCTGACTACGTCTCTGCCTGTCCCTTTTGTACTACGCCTGTCTCAGCAGTCAGTGAGGTTGAGCCGCTACCGGAGGACACGACCTGGTAGTTACCGCCGCAGCAAGACCATCCCGCCTTGCGGCGGGCTCTGGTGAAAACCAGTAACTACTTAGAACCGATCCTCCGGTACGGTCCACGCCATTCCCTCACTGACACAGAGGATCCACTCCCTGCACCGCTCCTGCTACCAGTCCGGATCCTGTCACCAAGCGCTCATCCTGTTGGGAATTGTATGCGTGCTGCTCTCCTTAGGTGGGGAAACTCCAAAAAACTGAAAACTTCTAGTGCCTTACCCTTCAACACGTTTAAAAAATGTATTAAAAAGCCAAAAAACATACAAGACATGAAGAGTAAAATCGTATATCACACAGAGCTCTGAGGAAGGAATATGTCTCCCGAAACTCGTTAGTGGTTTAAGCACAGGGATGTATCCTTTTCCACATAGGGGTTGATATGGGTTGATCCTGCTTAGCAGAAACACAAGATCTTCATCTTGTTCCCTAACAGAGCAGCAATCTTCCTTGTTTACATAGGCAGATCACTATTCTGCCTTTCTTGGGTATGATCGCGTGTGGGCGACGGACATCAGGTCCACCCGACCTGCTGATTGGCTCCGCCTGTAGCCAATCAACGTGCAATTGCGTGTCCTGCGGTGCACGCGCACCCCCTAGCATACTTGCCAACTGTCCCTTTTTTTCAGGGACAGTCCCTGCAAATAGGAGCCTGTCCCAGGTAATTTATATTATCCCTGGAAGTGCCTGTTTATCGGGCTGCCCATAAATGTTACGCAGAAGTAGTGCAGCTGAATGGGAGAATTATTCCAACTCTGCTACTTTGGCCTTAAGTTTGAAATTCCCTTTTTAATATCCTGTAATTCTCTCTATATTGAGTAGACTCTATAATCTGATAAGTAGGCGAGATTAATTATGCAGAGTGGGCGGAGCTTCAGGGAAGTGGATGTGGTAATTTATAGCTGTGCTGCAAATGTCCCTGGAATTTTTTTTAAATGTTGGCAACTATGCCCTAGAGCTGACTTGCCTTAGTAAATGTATGTTAGGCGGTCGGCAAGTGCTTAGAAAACCTTAAAGTAGAACTATAGGCAACATTTTGTTTTTGTTTTTTTCATTTTGAATAAGATTATAATCCATGTCATTTTTTTTTTTTCCACTATCTTTGTCCCATTGCAGAGATTTCCCTTCACGTCCTGTCCCATAGCCAAACAGGAAGTGAGAGGAAATCCCTGCAAATTAGGGGAAATTTCTTGGGGACCCCCAGGCCACCAGAACTAGTGTCCCCATTGGGAAGATTTTCCCCTCATTTTTTGAGGGACAACCCAAATTTTGGATTTTCTTTTACTTTCATTTTCAATGATGAAGGTAAACAGGACCAATAGAGAGGGGGAATCTCCCTTATGGGTGCACAGACTGCAATAAAAACTGATAAGCGTTCTATTCCCTCTTCACTCTATCAAAATCTAAAAAAAGTTTTGCCTTTAGTTATACTTTAAATGATGGACTGGAATGGCAGTCTAACTTTACCCCACAAATGCGCTTTTGGCTAAATGGGAACACGTTTTCTAATTCCCCCAAAAATCTGATGGAAGGACTTTCCCCATTGAGTCCAATACATTCAATTACAACGTAATGAATTTTGCTGACATTTCGGCAAAGTGAAATCCCCCAATCTCTCAATGACATGTCTTTGTTTAGTAAAAAAGTCTTATCATCCTCATATACAGGAAGTGTAATGGCAATCACATGGCTTTGTTTATAAATAAAGAATTTACCATCAGTTAGGAT
This sequence comes from Pelophylax lessonae, assembly GCF_965119305.1. Lineage (NCBI taxonomy): Eukaryota > Metazoa > Chordata > Amphibia > Anura > Ranidae > Pelophylax > Pelophylax lessonae. The sequence goes on along the minus strand of NC_138768.1, from coordinate 15,774,214 downwards.
TAGTAATAATAATCTTAAAGTGGAAGTTCAGCCAAAACCTAATGCTAAACCTATTTTCTCCCACATTCTAAGCCTGAACTTCCACTTTAACCACTTTAACTCTGCTCACATTGCTGCTACTGCAGCAATGTGGCTCGTTATCGTCTACGTCGCTGGACTCCGCCCCTTGTGGGCGGCGCGCCCGCGCCGCCAGAGACTCGCTCCTGCTGTTTTCAGTCACAGCGGGAGTCGGGGCAAGGGGAGGAGCAGCGGCGATAGCCGCCGCTCTTCCCCGATCATCGGGGAATCGAGTTTGGAGATCCGTCCGCTTGTGTAAACAGAGCGGGCGGATCTCCTAAGTGACAGGCAGGGACAGATAGCATGGTTCAGCATAGCTGAACATCCGATCTTTCCCTGACTCAGTGACCTCCCCCCCCACACGTCAGTAAGCACAGGCATACATTAACCCCTCCCTCTCCAATAAAATTAACCCCTTCCCTGCCAGTGTCATTTTTACAGTAACTGCATATGTATAGCACTGATTACTGCAGTAATGTCACTGGTAACCCCAAAAGTGTCAAAAATGTCAGTCAAGGGTCCGATCTGTCCACCGCAATGTCGCAGTCCCGCAAAAAAAATCGCAGATCGCCGCCATTACGCGTTAAAAAAAAAACACCAAAAATGACAAATCTTTCCCTTAGTTAGTAAACGTAATAACTTTTGCGCAAACCAATCAAAATACGCTTATTGTGATTTTTTTTACCAAACATAGGTAGCAGAAAACAAATTGGCCAAAAATTTAAAAAATTTTGATTTTTAAATTTTTTTGGGGGGGGGGATTTCAAAATTTAAAAAATATTGTTATTTTTTCAAAATAAACGCTCTTTTTTTGTTTATAGCGCAAAAAGTAAAAATCGCACAGGTGATCAAATACCACCAAAAGAAAGCTCTGTTTGTGGGAAAAAAAGGACGTACATATCGTTTGGGTACGGCGTCGCACGACCGCGCAATTGTCAGTTAAAGTCGCACAGCGCCGAAACGCAAAAAGTGGCCTGGACGTAAGACAGCAAAATCCTCCGGTGGTAAAGTGGTTAAGGCTACCATTGTGGGGTTTACAGTTCAAGGGTCCTATCCCTTTGGTGTTATATATAGAGCACATTTTACCTTTAAAAGCCACTAAAAACACTTTTAATTTGCCTTTGTCTTTGACTCAGTTTTGCTGAAATGAAAAGCTTTTAGCAAAACGTCCTTCAATATTGCAGAAATTATGGTCAAGAGGAATCTCCCAAATTTATGTATCCGTATTAGGCATCATCAGAAAGGTCAGAATTGCTGGTAGTTTGGACCAAATTTATAATTTTGATAATCTATCATTACATTTTAAATGTTTTTCTTTTATTTTCCACATGAAATTCAAGATTCCAGAATCCCGATGTAATGACAAATGTCCTCATGGGTACAGAAAAGCTTCTAATGGAAGAACCCATGTGTGCTGCTATGACTGCACCCCGTGTTCTGAGGGCGAGGTGTCCAATGTAACTGGTAAGAATGTGAAAACTATCCACCGAATGTCAGAAGGTGGAGATAGATCTGATTCAAAGAGAATAAGCATTTCACCAATTCACTTAACATCACCGATCTAAACTGTAGGTTCCTGTAGTTGTTTTTTTTTTTAGCCTATGAAGGTTCCATATTGTCGTGCTTCCATGTATATTGGCAGCAGAATATTGTTCTAAAAACTAAAGCTTTTGAACATTTGTCAGACACGTTTCAAAGTATTTTGATTTTTTTAAGCCCATCTCTGGTCATACCTCTTCTCCTTCCCAACCAGTGGTGGCTGGCGCTGGAGACTTTTGGGGAGGTGCGGGCAGGCACCTCCAGGTCTGCACTCACCCTACAGTGGAGCCTCCCAGCTGTCACAGCTCCCCTGGTGCCCGGCGCTGTGGCTTCTGTTTTGGCCAGGTCATCTTTCCGAGTTCTTAGCCATCCTGTCCTGATTGGATGGGAAGCCGATGCCAATTCCTCACTATATGAAGCATTCTTCCTTTTCATACGATCTGGGATTACCTTCCATTACCATTTGAGATACTGATGTCCACTGATGTTTATGAGTCCACAATGTACCTTTGAGAGATGATCTGTGAGAAGGACCACAGCTAAGGCTACCAGGGTCCAGGACCTCAACCCCATATCTATTACAAGCTGGCCACCCCTGTAGGGGTACATAGCTCTGGTAAGTGTGGGCTATATTGAGAGGGGAGCACCAGATTCCTCACCCGCACGCCCACTCCGGATCACCCCAGGAAAGCACCTTATAATATATATACTTATATATTTTTTTTTGGACTTTGCACTAATATTTTCCTTTTTTTGGACTTTGCACTACAATTTATGGATTTTTTTAAATTTTCTATCGATATATTAATTTCACTACCTATTTATTATTATTTTTTGACATTTTTTACTGAACCACAAGTTTGTGGTTTCTGTGTACCCTGCACTCCTTATTCATTTTTCTTTTTGTATTGTTACACCACAAGATAGTGGATCTTGTTGGGTTCTACCCTTGTCACCTCAACACTTGAATTTGTAGCACATGCACCTTATTTGTTTGCAATAATTCATATTATATATTTTTTTCTCCATTGTATTTTAATCAGATTATTTATTAATTAATTTTATCACATTTGGCAAATAGATATTTATTTGAGTCACTTGATATATTTATTATTAGCATCTACTTGTTCAATTAATTATCACCTGTCACTTTATTGCACTATCTGCACATTATTTATTTGCTTTTTAAGAAAATATATATGCTGTAGGTGACATCACTTACCTATGTCATTTTTGATCAATATTAAGTAACCGTATTTGAATGTTTATACCACACCTCTGTTGATACAATATAGGCAGCGCCAATCACTTCACATACCCCCCAATCTTAACAATAGCGAGTATGTAAAGAAGATAAACTTTTGTATGTTACATAGATTATGTTACATCATGGTAACATTGTATCCAGAGAGTAAGTGAGACTACAATAGTCATATCTTTAACCTCTTTACAACCGCCCGCCGCAGATGTACTGCGGCAGGCAGCCGCTCCTGCACGAATCGCTGTAACTGTACGGCGGTCACGAGCAGGGAGCCAGGGGTCCGCCCCCACTCGGGAGTGGGGAAGCCGATGCATGGGTCAGGCAGCTCCAATTGCCACTTGACACCCTCGATCGCCAGTGGCGGCTGGTGCTCAAAAGTTTTGGGGGGGGGGCGCAAAAAGAAAAATGTAATAGGTATTGCTTCGCGGCAAAAAATGCGGTAAAAAAATTGCGTGACTTTGAGGTCATGGTACAGGCATGGCACAGGTGATGGTATAGGCATGGCACAGGTGATGGTACAGGCATGGCACAGGTGATGGTATAGGCATGGCACAGGCATGGCACAGGTGATGGTATAGGCATGGCACAGGTGATGGTACAGGCATGGCACAGGTGATGGTACAGGCAGGGCACAGGTGATGGTACAGGCATGGCACAGGTGATGGTATAGGCATGGCACAGGTGATGGTATAGGCATGGCACAGGTGATGGTATAGGCATGGTACAGGTACGGCACAGGTGATGGTATAGGCATGGCACAGGTGATGGTATAGGCATGGCACAGGTGATGGTATAGGCGGCATGGCACAGGTAATGGTATAGGCGGCATGGCACAGGTGATGGTATAGGCGGCATGGCACAGGTAATGGTATAGGCGGCATGGCGCAGGTGATGGTATAGGCGGCATTGTACAGGTGATGGTATAGGCGGCATGGTACAGGTGATGGTATAGGAGGCATGGTACAGGTGATGGTATAGGCGTCATGGTACAGGTGATGGTATAGGCGGCATGGTACAGGTGATGGTATAGGCGTCATGGTACAGGTGATGGTATAGGCGGCATGGTACAGGTGAGGGCACAGGTCAGCTTAAATCACTTACCTGCTCTCCTCCTGGGCTGCCTGCGAGACGTCCACGGCGCTGCTCCTCTCCTCGAGTCCTCTTCTTCTGACGGCGGCGGGATTCCGGGAACCGTCCACGGCGCTACTCGTCTCGTCCTCTTCAGTCTTCTGGTCTTCCGATCGGTCCGGGCGGTGGGAAGGAGATCGGGCGGTGACGGTGCGTGACTGACGCAAGCACCGGCACCGCTCCCATTGCGACATCAGCGGGGTCAGCAATCGGATGTCCTGGATGATGATTGGTCCAGGCTGGAGACTGGGCCAATCACAGCCAGAATATCACGAAAGTGGGAGTGTCCTAGCGCTATGACCTGCGCCCAGGTTACGCCCCCAGAAGGCAGCCAATCGGCGCCTCTTCTGGGTCGTAAACCCCCCCCCCCCATAGCCACCACATAGGCCGGCGAACGCGATTATTTTTTTTTTTTTATAACTTTATTGTTCTTTTTGTAATTTTTTTTCCTTTTTTTTAGGGGGGGGGGGGGGGGGGGCGGCGCCCTGGCACTCCCTATGCACAGGCCGCCACTGGCGATCGCTGAGAGAGCAGGACAGTCGGATGTTATAAACTCAGCTGACCATTCTTCTAGCTGAAATGATCACAGAGCTCCTGTAATCCTTCTATATAGGATCACATGTCTCTATGGTCATTTCAGAAGCCACGCCCCCCCACAGTTAGAATCACTCCTCTAGGCTCACATTTAACCCCTTGATTACCCAAAGGGTTAACCCCTTCCCTGCCAGTGTCATTAGTACAGTGACAGTGCATATTTCTAGCACTGATTACTGTAGTAATGTCACTGGTCCCCCCGAAAGTGTAAAAAATGTCAGTTAGGGGTCCGACCTGTCCGCCGCAATGTCGCAGTCTCGCAAAAAATCACAGATTGCCGCCATTACTAGTAAAAAGAAAAAACAATAAAAATGACATAAATCTTTCCCGTAGTTTGTAGGCGCAATAACTTTTGTGCAAACCAATCAAAATACGCTTATTGCAATTTTTTTTACCAAAACTATGTAGCGGAATACAAATTGGCCTAAAATGTTAAAAAATTTTGATTTTTAAATGGTTTTTTTTTGGGAATGTTATATAGCAGGATGTGAAAAATATAGATTTTTTTTCAGAATTGTGTATACAAAAAAAAAAATTGCAGAGGGGATCAAAAGAAAGCTCTATTTGTGTGAAAAAAAGGACATACATTTTGTTTGGGTACAGCGTTGCACGACCGCGCAATTGTCAGTTAAAGTCACGCAGTGCCAAGTTGAAAAAAGTGGCCTGGTCATTAAGGGGGCAAATCCTTCTGGCCTTAAAGTGGTTAAGTATTGTATTTATTTAATGAAGTATTGTTATCCTCGTTAATATTCTCTTGGTACCATAACATCAATCCCTGTCATGTCTAAGGCTCCGTTCACATATTGGCCTCTCGGATCGGGGGCACAATCGCAGCGATTCTGCCCGCGATCCCGAATCATTGGAAATCACGGGATGCCCGTGCGATTCCCTTAACTTTCAATGCCACCACAAGTGTGGCGCGATTTTGCTGTGATTGTCTCCCGACAAATTGTGGTAAAATCACGCAAACGCGGGAAGTCTGGCACTCAAAAGAAGCTCTTGTACTTTTTTTGGGCGGCAGGTGTCCCGCAATTCTGTTTGTTCGGGCGACAATCGTTGCAAAATCTCACCGTGTTTGAGATGCCATTGCAAGTCATGGGAATCGCACGGGTGTCCCGCGATTTGCAATGATTCGGGATCGTGGGCATGTGCCATTTATAATTCAGTGTCATCTAGGGATTTTTTAGAAGAGAGTATCGTTTGTCCTTTTCATCGAATTTAAAGGAGATAGACCTTTCTCTCACCCATTATTATTTCTTATATTTCTGTGTGCATCGTATCAATACATATCTTTCCCATAAGGGTGTCATTGTCTCTGCCAAAAGTCACCATTTTAAAACCTACACTTATGGGGCGTGGCTTGCTGCCGACCAAGATGGGCGCATAGAGAGAAGGCTCCCGCACCATAACGGCTCACAAGCGTCTCCAGCAGCGCATACCGCAGAGACAACCGCCCGTTTCTCACCCACTCTGCCTCCTCACCACTGGGAGACCATGACCCGCAAGAGGAAAGAGGAATCCAGGCCACAAAAACGTACGGCCTTCTTTACTCAGCAACCACATCCTAGGCAAAATGGCGCCGACTCTTCTCCACGTGTATTAATATAGAAAAAGTGATGCGCCAGATATACACAAATTAATAATGTTGAGTGTCCATCAAAACTGTCCAAATGATGCCGTTCTCAAGTGTCCACAGTGTTGGTAAAGGAAACGTAATCCCGTGAGAAATTATAACAAACACCATATGTGTCAAATCCCTCCACCAGGTAGATTAGCCTCTCACCTCAACACGGGACCCAGACGGGCCAGCATTAGCCTGTATGCAAACCTAGGAGCCCAGGGGGATAACTCTCCAGCCTCTCACCTCCGGAGAACACAGGGACATGCAGTAAAAATATATAAAGAGAAATTCTAGTGCTCTCTGTTTGAATCGTTGCAGGCTTTATTAGAAAGTGAAGATACAAATTACTTACATTCTTCAGGCACTCAGCCGTGCCTGCTTGTATGGCATTAACCTGGAAGCAGTACCCGGAAGATAGTCGGCGTCAGGCGCGCAGGCTCCGCCCCTATACGCGTTACGGCAGAGCGTTCTGCTACGTTGACTTCTTCGGTAGGGGTCCTCTGACGTAACGTGTATAGGGGGCGGAGCCTGCATGCCTGACTTCAGTTTTTCTATATTAATCTACTTGATTGTGAGGTGTGGACACGATTATTTATGCACATTTCTTTGCATTTTCTTGCAATGTTCACATTGCACTATATATAATTCACAGCACTGTTATTATTTGCATTGTATGTTGCGTTATTGATTATCACTATACGGTTTGCGCTGATAGTTTTTGTTTTATATCTTCTCCACGTGTGCCCGCCGGATCTCCCCATGTCTCCTCCCGTGGTGATTCTCCAGGACAGCGCAGCGGCAGCTCAGGCAAGTCTCCCCCCACCTTTATCTCTACCCCCATGTCGGGAAGCCCAGCTAAAGCCAGATTCAGGCTGGCTGATGACTGCGACCGGGAGGGAGGGAGCCCTGATAGTGGCATGGAGGATGACACCAGGGACCTGCCAGACTCGATTGAAACCTTTCCCACCAACAACAGACCTGTTGTGGACACAGTACTTAAAGAAATGCTGGTCTCACTGAGGAGTTCTTTACAAGCTGACATGGCCTCCCATATGCACAGAATCGGTAAGGACTGGCAGCAGGTCACGGGGAGGGTGGAGCATGTTGAGGAAAAGATGGGGGAGTTTGCCACCACTATAAATGACCTTATAGATGCCCATGACAAACAGGAAAGCTATCTGGAGTGGGTTAAGGCGAAGCTAGCTGACATGGAGGACAGGTTGAGAAGAAATAATTTGAAAATCAGGGGATCCCTGAATATGTGTCCTCAGAGGGCCTCCGCACCTATGTCATTGATCTTTTTAAAGTACTGCTGCCAGACTCTGCAGACCTGGACCTCACCTTCGATCGGATTCATCGCCTGCCCAAGCCCTCATTCCTGCCAGATGCTGTTCCTCACAATGTCATTTTAAGGCTGCACTTTTTCCACACCAAAGATCCCTTGATGCGACTTTCCTGCGACCTGCCGCGGCTTGCCCCCCCCAATTTGAGGGCCTTCAATTCTTCGCGGAATTATCCCAATATACTTTGCAAAAAAAAGGAGAAGCCTCAACACCATTACTAAACCCCTCCGCAACCATGACACCTCCTATAGGTGGGGATACCCATCCAAACTTACGGTCACCCGTGAAGGGACCTCCTATGTCATTGACTCTGTGGATAAAGGTCTGGCCCTCCTACGAGAATGGAAGATTCTCCCTGCTTCGCCTACTGCTGGTTCGCCAGCTATCACTCCTCACCACCTGGAACCGGAGTGGCGAAACTCCCATAAACACAAGTGATGGCCGTATGCTAATAGGCTCCTCGTTTTAGAGCCCTTTCGAGTGGAGGCTCTCTTCATTTCCTCCCCCAAACCTGAGCAGCATGATTGCTGCACTGACATTCTTTACTGTTTTGCGTCTGAGTAGACAGTATAAGTTTTCCTGCTATTGTTCTCTTTTTTTTTTTTTTTTACCTGTTTGTTGTTTCTTTTTTCTTTGTTTTCTTTTTTTTTTACTCTCTCCCCCGCCGCAGTCCTGGACCCCCTGAGACCTCCTTGCTTGCTCTGTGCATGTGCAACATGGACCACATGGAGATACCTGTTGCCAGACCACCATTCCTCCACCACCGGCCTGTGGACAGTGAGTACCCCGATGTTCCTTGCATCACACAGCATTCTCTACATCCTCCACCATGGGAATTACATTTTTGTCTCTGAATGTGAAGGGGTTGAATCACCCGGCAAAGCTGCGGTCACTCTGGCGGGAGGCCATGACCCAGAGGTGCAACGTCCTTTTTACACAAGAGCCCGCCACGTTGCGCCCACCCAAATATATCTTCTCGGCTAATGCCGACACAAAAAAGAAAGGAGTACTGACAGCTATTCAAAACACTGTCTCCTTCAAACTCATTAAACACATCAGAGACCTGCAAGGTTGATATCTCATCCTGGTTTGCAAACTCAACTTGACCCAATACACCTTAATTAATGCTTACGCCCCCAACACCCGCCAGATCCATTTCTTTAACAAACTGATGCTAGTAGTCCAAAGAGAGCGGGCGGGTTCGCTCCTACTTTCTGGAGACTTCAACCTCACACCTGATTACGAACTGGACTCCACTTTTGTTCCTAAGCGGAAACCCCCAGTCCTGAGACCATGTATCCTGCAACATGATCTTTTTAATGTCTGGAGGTGCCTGAATGCTAACCCCCGGGACTATACCTTCCTCTATGCCCCACATCAGTGCTATAGCAGAATTGATTTATTTTTGATAGATCGCAGCTTATTGTTGAGGGCCTCATCCTCTAGGATTGGCGACATTACATGGTCTGATCATGCTCTGATCTCGCTGGTTCTGGAGGACGCGCTCTCCACTAACCCTGCCCATGTTTGGAGGCTAATGCTATCATAGAAATACATATGTACTTACGGCATGTTTGATACATATATATATATGTGTATTATGTTTACTACTTGACAGATATTTCCCGTTCTGCTGCCACAAGCAATGTCATCACACCATATACTCCAGCCCACACTTTTCATGCGTGTGGCGTGTTTGACTCCTTTCTGCCCGCCCTGTGGACCCTCAGCTCCCGTGGGAGACTATCCGGGCCATGTCCTTTTCCCGCAGCCAGCAAACACCTGCAAAGTAACGTAAGTTTGGGAATTTGAGGTCCACATTGCCTCTTTCCCCCCCCCCCCTTTTTTCTTCCAGTTTTTATTCGTTCTCATTTGCTATTTTTTACATATACTTTTTTACACACACAGATCATACATCTACTCCTGATGAAGTGGCATACTAAGACCACGAAACGCGTCGAGTTACTATGATGTTTTGATTGTTATCCATTACTTCAATACTGTTGACCATTGCAGTCCATTGATGTTTATGAATATACTTTTGTATGTACAATTGCTATGCTGATCTTATGGAAACTGGAATTGGGATGCACCATCTCCCCTTTTTATCGCTACTTGTTCAAGTCCAATACATATACCAATATATGTGATGTTTATTATCTGTATGCATGTATGTATTAATAAATGAGACCTCTTTTTTCCTGCTATCCTGGTCATGCCTCTCACTCAAAGTCCCAAAACTTTCTTTATGTTCATTGAACCGGGATGGAGGCGCACAATTTGTCCCATTGTGCTCCTCACTCAAAGTCCCAAACTTCCCCCTTCTCTACAATTTAATAGGGATGGAGAGACATGACCTTGGTATAGCAGGTTTATCTTTTTTGATTTTTGCATCGCATTGGCTTACGTTTTCCTTGTCCAATGCCATGCTGTACAGTGTTTCCCAGGCACACTGGGGACTATATACACGTTACTATCATGCCACATCCAGATTTACATACATTATCTTTGCCATTATTTTTTCCTTGCATTGTTTTGCAGTGTGTGCCCATTTGGGTGCTGGCTTTGTGGATTGGCGGGCTGTAGGCGGTCTCTGCTGGGAGCTGCGATGCGCGGCGGGCGTTCTCCCTTTCTCCCTTCGCTTTCGGGCACGGGGGATCGGGTGGGCGGCTCCCCGTGCATCGGCGCCGGCGTGTGACGTCATTGCATGACGCCACTACGCCGACGTTCCGCTTTCCATCCACAGTGTATTTCAGGCAACCGCATAGACGGTTTGCCTGTTCGGTCTGCCGCTTCGGCGGTGGCCACCTCTATGCACTGGCGTGACGCTGGGCCCACAGTGCGGAGCTATGATCGGCGGGCACGGGACGCGCATGTCCACAGTCTGGGCTTGAAATTCGGTATGTTTTGTTCGGCCTCTACTCCTCGGGCTTTCCACTTCACTTGTTACCTTTGGCTATTGGTTCTTCCTCCCTCCACATTTTTCTTTGCCTTTGCACACCACCATTCCCTCTTTAGGGGTTCTCATACACACTCGCTACTTTATCACAGGGTTGATCCTTGATACTATGGGCAAGCAGTCTCTCACTTCATGCACTTATCATCATTCTTTCACTTTACCATGGATGATTTTCACTCCCCTCTGGCACCTCCTATACTTTTTCTTTGGCAGCAGCACTATGATAATACTATCATAGAAATACATATGTACTTACGGCATGTTTGATACATATATATATATGTGTATTATGTTTACTACTTGACAGATATTTCCCGTTCTGCTGCCACAAGCAATGTCATCACACCATATACTCCAGCCCACACTTTTCATGCGTGTGGCGTGTCTGACTCCTTTCTGCCCGCCCTGTGGACCCTCAGCTCCCGTGGGAGACTATCCGGGCCATGTCCTTTTCCCGCAGCCAGCAAACACCTGCAAAGTAACGTAAGTTTGGGAATTTGAGGTCCACATTGCCTCTTTCCCCCCCCCTTTTTTCTTCCAGTTTTTATTCGTTCTCATTTGCTATTTTTTACATATACTTTTTTACACACACAGATCATACATCTACTCCTGATGAAGTGGCATACTAAGACCACGAAACGCGTCGAGTTACTATGATGTTTTGATTGTTATCCATTACTTCAATACTGTTGACCATTGCAGTCCATTTATGTTTATGAATATACTTTTGTATGTACAATTGCTATGCTGATCTTATGGAAACTGGAATTGGGATGCACCATCTCCCCTTTTTATCGCTACTTGTTCAAGTCCAATACATATACCAATATATGTGATGTTTATTATCTGTATGCATGTATGTATTAATAAATGAGACCTCTTTTTTCCTGCTATCCTGGTCATGCCTCTCACTCAAAGTCCCAAAACTTTCTTTATGTTCATGTTTGGAGGCTGAACGTTAAATTGTTACAGAACCCTCGATGTAAATATGAAATTGAAAAATCTTTGTGTCATTATTTCACTGATAATGCTTCCTCTGCTGGTGATCCTTATCTTCTGTGGAATGCACATAAGGCCGTCATCAGGGGGACCCTTATCAAATTAGGGGCTGGGGTGAGGAGGAAGCGCATGAGCCAACTTAACAGCCTTATCTCCCAAATCCATGTTATGGAGACCCAGAACAAATCTTCCCCCTCTCCCTCCCTCTCGCAGGCTTTATCCGAAGCTCGGCACCAACTCCTCTATCTTCTCCTGGACAGCTTCGAACACGCCTCCAGTAGATTGAAAATGACACACTATGCCATGGGGAACAGAGCGGGGAAAATATTAGCCCAACGCCTGCAGGGAGCAAGATTGAAGATGCGGCCCTCCTACCTGATCCACCCCACCACCAGTAACAGAGTTTATCACCCACAAGCTATTGCTAACGCATTTGGGGAATACTATAGATCCTTGTATAATCTAAAGGATTACCACTATCCCCCAGCCGTCCCCTGTCTCCATTGAGGCCTTCCTACACAATCTTCAGATACCTAAGTTGACATCGGAAGACCTCTGTGCTCTTAATGCTCCCTTCACGGATGCAGAAGTGTCCAAGGTTATCGCTACCTTACACAATTTCCCTGGTCCTGATGGCTTTTCAGGGGAATATTATCGGCACTTTAACGCCATCCTAACGCCACACCTGGTTAGACTCTATAACGCTGCAGCTTCCTCCTAGGCCTTCCCCTCTGAGATGCTTAAGGCAACGGTGGTAACCATCCCTAAACCCTGGGAAGGAACCGACCCAGCCCCAAAACTATCGTCCTATCTCTTTGTTGAATTGTGACCTTCAATTTATGCAAAGATAATTGCTGTTAGTCTGGAAGAGATGGCACCCTACTTTATTCACTCTGACCAATCCGGCTTTAGTAGATCACGTCAAACATCTGATGCGACCCGCAGACTGCACAACATTCTCCAGGTAGCCAGACTGTACCGAACGCCTTCTCTGCTCCTCTCCCTGGATACGGAGAAGGCATTTGATAGGATTCATTGGACCTACCTGGCGCAAACCCTGTCAGCCTTTGGCTTCCAGGGTAAAATTTACTCTGCAATTATGGCTCTCTATACCTGACCTTCTGTGCAGGTCCTCTCGGCAGGAACGTTATCCGACCCCTTCCCCATTACTAATGGCACACAACAGGGGTGCCCTCTCTCCCCGCTCATTTTTGACTTTCTGATGGAACCCCTTGCTATATAGATACGGTCCCATCCTGACATCTCAGGTCTCCCCGTCCAGGGTACCCCGCATACCATCAGCTTATTCGCAGACGATGTAATACTTATTTTAACTGATCTTAAAAAGTCCTTGGCAGCAGTTCACCGTGCCCTTTCCCTATTTAACAAGGTATCCTATTACAAGGTTAACGACACGAAATCCCATATAATGCCATTGGGAGTCCCCCTGGAAACGCAGAACATGTTGCGGCATCGGTACCCTTACCAGTGGTCGGAGGAAGGTATTCAATATTTAGGTATTACCCTGACCCCTAACCCGCAAAATCTCCTTAAGGCCAATTACTCCCCTTTTTTAGACTCCCTGAAATCTAAGCTGCAAGACATGGCAAAGATAGAGCTGATGTGGTCCGGGAGATTGGGGTCATTCAAGATGATGCTTCTCCCCCAATTGCTGTACCTATTTCGCACCCTCCCCATTCCCGTGCCCACCTCTTTCTTCTCTAAAGCTCAGTCTTTCCTGAACCATTATCTGTGGCAGGGCAAAAGGGTGCGCTGCGCCTTCAGTAGACTGCTCCCCACTAGATGTGCAGGGGGCATGGGACATGTCCTCCTCAAGGACTACTACATGGTGGCCCTCCTCACCAAAACGAGAGCTTGGCTTCACCCAGACACGGAAAACTGTTGGGCGAAGATTGAGGCCACTCAGGTTCCTGGGGGGAGTCTACTGAACTACCTCTTGGCGTATAAATATACCTCTAGTACATCACCTCATCTACCCCCAACCATACAGGCTATATGAGAATATTTTACCTACGTTAGGATACGCCATTTCACGTAAACAGCAGACTATTAGCCACTGTCTATTCCCTGGCACATAGCTCAATACCTCACTTCGCCTACCCCTAAAGTTAAAGGTATTTCCCTATTTTACAGTTTTCTTAACCATAAAACAACCTTCCTCAAAACCGCATTCTTTTCCCAATGGGAAAGGGACTTTGGTAGCTCCTTTGTCACTTCCCAGTGGGGAAAAGCCCTCTCTCTCAAGTTCAAAGCTACTAGATGCACTGGCCTTTGGGAGCTGACCCACAAAATTAATCTCAGATGGTACCTCACGCTGCTATGGATCGCACGGTTTACCCCGCAGGCGTCTCCACTATGCTTGAGACACTGAAAATACTGGCGCACTGCTCCATATGCTATGGGAATGCCCTAAACTGAACCCATTTTGAAATGTTGTCTTCTCTCTTATCTCCAGTACACTGAAACTCCCCGTCCCAGTAACACCTGCCCTAGCATTATGCTCCTTAGGCATAGACCACATACTTCACCATCTCAGGATGGTCCTGCTCAATATACTATTGGTGTCTCGCCTGACCATCCTCCGTCATTGGAAGGATGTTGACCCCCCTACATTTGACGAAACCTTCCGGACCATAAAAACACATGCTTTATACAAGCTCATGTTCTCCTCTGCCATCAATAGATTCCACCAAGTGAGTAAGCTCTGGGAACCTTGGACTTCTCGGTACCCCAACTCAATCTAGTGACTGCACTTTCCCCCTTCCCACACCTACTTTTATGTGTTTATATTCTTCTTAAGTTCACTCCGATAGTTTGAAGTCGGTAACCTTCCGTGACGTGTATTTGCCTTAAATTCATGCCTGATCACCGAGGCAGTGGTCCCTCCTCGTTTTTGCTGCTCTGCTGTGCTCCAGCCCGTCTTCCCCCTGGCCATGTTGAGCGACTGGGGGAAAGGGGGGAGCTGGTGGAAGGTGGGCCCACACGCCTCTTGCCACCCGTATGACCTGCTCTGTCTTTATTGTACATGCCATTTGCACAGTTCCCTCTGTTCCTGTGTTAAAATGTGCGCTGACCTGCATGTCATGTGAGGTTCTTATTTGTTCTCTGTTTATCTGTTTGTATCTTTGAAAATAATACTAATAAAAATGTATTGAAACGAAAACTTACACACATCTAAACCAGGTGGATAGGTGAAGCCCTCATTAATTCTGTGTGGGGTACGACGTGATCCCAGCCGAAAGATCCACTTGGCTTGAGTTTTTAATATTCTCTTATCCAAGTTTCAATTTCTCTGACCCAATTTGATCTGCTGGACCAACCAAAAAAAAATATTTTTACTTTTTGCTACAAAACATATCCAATAAAAAAAAAAACTGTAAAAATTGAATTCCTTTAATAAATTTTAGTCAAAATGTATTCCTCTACCTGTCTTTGATAAAAAAAAAAATCCCAATAACCTTATATTGATTGGTTTGCATGAAAGTTCTAAAGCCTACAAACTATGGGATATATACAGGAATTGTTTTTTTTTTTTTTTTTATACTACTAAAGGCGGTGATCAGTGACTTATAATGGGACTGTGATAGTGCGGTGAGCAATCTGACACTAACTGAAGCCAGGGGGAACTGACTAACTGCCACTGACATCACCAGTGATGCTAATACAGTCATCAGTGCTAAAACAATGCACTGTACTAATGACACTGGCTGGAAAGGGGTTAAACATCTAGGGGCAATGAAGGGGTTCATTGTGTAATATGTGTAGAGTATGCTGATTTTACTACTAAAATCTAAGTAGTAAAGAAACTGAGATATCATTCTCTCTCTTTGATTGTCAACACAGAGCTCTGAGCTGTGATTGGACACAGCCAACCAGCGGGTCCCAGCTGTAAATCAATGGCTGGGACCTGCTGACAGACTCTCATTGTGTACTATCACAGCGGGTGCTGTTGGGGGGGGGGTTCTGGTGGGGGTGCCCTAAAACCCGGAAGCAGGCAGCAATGTACAGGTACGTCCAGGGGAGGACTGGGCCAGGGGGCAGGGGGGCAATTGCCACCTGAGCCACTCTGATGCCCTATAAAAAGATTGCACTGCTTCTGCTACAAACATGCCGGGGGCAGGGGGGCTGAGTCGCTGCACAATGGGCCTCTGGTTTGTACTTGCCCCCTGGGCTGAAAGTTGCCAGTCTGCCCCTAGGTACGTCCCTTTGCCTGTGTGGGCCGCCCATTTGGCCTACGTTGTGTGCGGGTGGTCCAAAATTGGATAAATTGTTACAAAGTGTTTGATTTACAAGAGTTTTTCTCTTATTTTAACAGACAGTGAACGCTGCTACAGGTGTCCCAATGAAGAATGGCCAGATGAGAGAAAAGTGACATGTCTTCCCAAAGTATATTGTTTTCTGTCCTATGAAAATGATGTGATTGTTACGATGATTTCATTATCGGCTTTACTTTTTTCAGCCACAACAATAATTATATTGTTCATTTTTATCTACTACCGGGACACTCCAATTGTGAAGGCCAATAACCGGACTGTGAGCTTCATCCTCCTGACCTCCATCTTGCTGAGCTTCCTCTGTGTCTTCTTGTTCCTCGGACGTCCTGTGGATATAACCTGCATGCTGAGACAAACGTCATTTGGGATCTTCTTCTCCATCGCTGTCTCTTCTGTTCTGGCCAAGACTATCATTGTCTGTATTGCATTTAAAGCCACCAAACCTGGAAGTTCCTGGAGGACGTTGGTGGGAGTCAGAGTGGCTTATTTTGTATGTTTGACCTGTTCTTCTGTCCAAGTTCTGATCTGTGTTATTTGGCTGTCGGTGTCTCCTCCCTACCAAGAGTATGACATGGACTCCTATCCTGGGAAGATCATCATTCAGTGTAATGAAGGGTCAGTTATTGGGTTCTACTCTATGTTGGGTTATATGGGGTTTCTGGCAGCTGTGAGTTTTGTTCTGGCTTTCATGGTGAGGACATTACCGGACAGTTTTAATGAGGCCAAGTACATCACCTTCAGCATGCTGGTGTTCTGCAGTGTCTGGATTGCCATGATCCCGGCCTATCTGAGCACCAGAGGGAAATACATGGTGGCTGTGGAGATATTCGCCATACTGGCCTCCAGTGCCGGAATATTAAGCTGTATATTTTTCCCAAAATTATATATCCTATTTTTTAAACCTGAGATAAATTCCAGAAAAAATATGTTGGTGAAAACAATTTAATAAAGGAAATAAATGCTTATACTGAATAAATATGAATAAAATAAATAAATAAAATAAAATAAAATAAAATAAATAATAATAATAATAAATTGAATAAAATGATACCTCTGAAAACATTCTTTTATTATTTGTTCATCCACAGTTTTATCCTTTATCATCCTAAAGAAAAAAAAAAATAGAATTCATATATTTGATGTGGATTGTAATTTGAATCAATTTCTGTTTTATTGGTCTATTCTATGTAGAGAGATGAACAGGCAGCAAATGAAAAGCATTGATTCTTGGTCCTTAACCACTTGCCTACCGGGCACTTAAACCCCCCTCCTGCCAAGGCCAATTTTCAGCTTTCAGCGCTGTCGCACTTTGAATGACAACTGCGCAGTCATGCAACGCTGTACCCAAATTAAATTTTTATCATTTTTTCCAAACAAATAGAGCTTTCTTTTGGTGGTAATTAATCACTACTGGGGTTTTTAGTTTTTGCTGATCAAACAAAAAAATACCAAACATTTTGAAAAAAAAAAAAAACTGTTTTTATAGTTTGTTATAAAATTTTGCAAACAGGTAATTTTTCTTCTTCGTTGATGTGCGCTGATGAGGCGGCAATGATGGGTACTGATAGGCACTGATAGGCTACACTATTGGGCACTGATAGGCTGCACTGTTGGACACTGATAGGCTGCACTGGTGGATACTGATATGCAACACTGATGGGCACTGATGGGAACTGATAAGGTGGCACTGATAAGGTGGCACTGATAAGGCAGCACTGATAGGTGGCACAGATGGATGGCACTGATCGGTGGCACCGATAGGCACTGATGGGTGGCACTGAAGGGCACTGGTAGGTGGCGCTGAATGGCACTAATAGGCAGCACTCATGGGCACTGATGGGCAGTAATAGGTGTCACTGATGGGTGGCACTGATGGGCAATGATAGGCACTGGTAGGTGACACTTATGATGGGGCACTGATAGGTGGCACTGATGAGCACTGATAGGTGACACTGGTAGGTTGTGCTGGTGGACACTGGTGGGCACTGGTAGGTGGCACTAGTGGGCACTGGCAGATGACACTGGTAGGCACTAGTAGGTGGCGTTGGTGGGCATTGGTAGGTGGTACTGGTGTGACACTGGTGGGCACTGGTAGATGGCACTGGTGTGCACAATTTGCCCTCTCCTCTTCGGGACCGATGTCCCTCTGACAGCAACCAGCGACAGTAGGAGGAGAAAAAAAACAGCTGATTGCCAGCTGCTGTTTACTTCACATGATCAGCTGTCATTGGCTGACAGCTGATCATGTGGTAAGGGGGCAGGACCGCCACCTTACTCCGATCCGTGATCAGGCGAGTCTCATGGACTCGCTGACAGTCAGGGTTACAAGCAAGATAGGGTCTGTAGGTTTGTTCTTAAAGCAGAATTCCGGCCTCGGGGGTGAAATTTTGATAAAAATACCCCCGGGACAGTCAGGGCTACTACATTCCACAATGGATAGCCTCTGAATTGTCCTGGTTCGCATTTACCTTTAAGAAGAAATACTTACCTGGAAAATTTCTTCTCCAGCGCTGCCATTTCAGGTGTGGGCAGCTGAAGCCAGCGCGTCCTCTTCTGCATCCTCTTCGGTGACGTCGGAGTCCCAGAATGCCCTGCACCAGCCCCGCTCGTCACTTCCGGTGCAGGTGCGGCATCCCGGCACAGTTTCTGGGCATCCCCAGAAGCTGTTTAGCAGGGAATGCCATGCCTGCACCGGAAGTGATGAGCGGGGCTTGTGCAGGCGCATTGACTCCTGGGAGCGATGACGTTCAGCTCCCAGGAGTCATCGCAAGCCGGAAGTGACGGCGCGGGCCGTGGCCGCAGAGGGAGGAAGTGGAAGGAAGGTAAGTATATTTTCTTCTATAACAAGGTAAGTGACCAAAATTCGATTTTGAGGCCAGAACTCCGCTTTAAGTTGGATTTGTTTGTAAGTTGGAACAGGTAAATTTTTTAAGTGAAGCTCCAGCCGAAATTTTTTTACGTTTTGTTGGATAGCATAGGGAAGGGTTAACAACCCCATGTAACATTTGTTTTGCTATCTGTGCCCCGTTCAGAAGATTTCACCTCACTTTCTGTCCCTATGATAATTCGATTTGGAAAATATTGGGTTGTTGTGGAAATAAGGATTGGTGATAAAGCTTCAGTGGAGACACCTTTTTCCTAAGATAACTCTTCCAGGAGTAAATTTCCCTTCCTAGGGTAGATTTCTCCTCACTTCCTGTTGTCTCCCTCCGTTTGTAAGTAGGAGTCGTTTATAAGTCGGATGTTTGTAACCCGGGGACCGCCTGTACATAGAAGCCAAAGTCATACCCCTTGGATTATGAGTGCAGATCCTCTCCACCATGCATCATCCAATAACCAGATCTTCCCCACCATGCATCATCCAACAACCAGATCTTCCCCACCATGCATCATCCAATAACCAGATCTTCCCCACCATGCATCATCCAACAACCAGATCTTCCCCACCATGCATAATCCAATAACCAGATCTTCCCCACCATGCATCATCCAATAACCAGATCTTCCCCACCATGCATCATCCAACAACCAGATCTTCCCCACCATGCATCATCCAATAACCAGATCTTCCCCACCATGCATCATCCAACAACCAGATCTTCCCCACCATGCATAATCCAATAACCAGATCTTCCCCACCATGCATCATCCAACAACCAGATCTTCCCCACCATGCATCATCCAATAACCAGATCTTCCCCACCATGCATCATCCAACAACCAGATCTTCCCCACCATGCATCATCTAACAACCAGATCTTCACCACCATGCATCATCCAATAACCAGATCTTCCCCACCATGCATCATTCAACAACCAGATCTTCCCCACCATGCGTCATCCAATATCCAGATCTTCCCCACCATGCATCATCCAATAACCAGATCTTCCCCCCCATGCATCATCCAATAACCAGATCCTTCCCACCATGCATCATCCAACAACCAGATCTTCCCCACCATGCATCATCCAATAACCAGATCTTCCCCACCATGAATAATCTAATAACCAGATCTTCCCCATCATGCATCATCCAATAACCAGATCTTCCCCATCATGCATCATCCAATAACCAGATCTTCCCCACCATGCATCATCCAATAACCAGATCTTCCCCACCATGCATAATCCAATAACCAGATCTTCCCCACCATGCATAATCTAATAATCAGATCTTCCCCACCATGCATCATCCAATAACCAGATCTTCACCACTATGCATCATCCAATAACCAGATCTTCACCACCATGCATCATCCAATAACCAGATCTTCCCCACCATGCATCATCCAACAACCAGATCTTCCCCACCATGCATCATCCAATAACCAGATCTTCACCACCATGCATCATCCAATAACCAGATCTTCCCCACCATGCATCATCCAATAACCAGATCTTCCCCACCATGCATCATCCAATAACCAGATCTTCACCAACATGCATCATCCAATAACCAGATCTTCCCCACCATGCATCATCCAATAACCAGATCTTCACCACCATGCATCATCCAATAACCAGATCTTCACCACCATGCATCATCCAATAACCAGATCTTCCCCACCATGCATCATCCAACAACCAGATCTTCCCCACCATGCATCATCCAATAACCAGATCTTCACCACCATGCATCATCCAATAACCAGATCTTCCCCACCATGCATCATCCAACAACCAGATCTTCCCCACCATGCATCATCCAATAACCAGATCTTCACCACCATGCATCATCCAATAACCAGATCTTCCCCACCATGCATCATCCAATAACCAGATCTTCCCCACCATGCATCATCCAATAACCAGATCTTCACCAACATGCATCATCCAATAACCAGATCTTCCCCACCATGCATCATCCAATAACCAGATCTTCCCCACCATGCATCATCCAATAACCAGATCTTCCCCACCATGCATCATCCAACAACCAGATCTTCCCCACCATGCATCATCCAACAACCAGATCTTCACCACCATGCATCATCCAACAACCAGATCTTCCCCACCATGCATCATCCAATAACCAGATCTTCCCCACCATGCATCATCCAATAACCAGATCCTCCCCACCATGCATCATCCAATAACCAGATCTTCCCCATTGTCCACAATCCTCCTCAGGAGTTGAAGGAAAAATGGGAACAGAACTTGACAGCCTGCTCCCTGACTATGTTAGATATTCTGGAGCACCATTATGACACGGAGGTTACTAAATTTGATGGAGAAACACAGGTCATTTCAAATAAACTTAGCAATTACTCTGAATCTCCCATTTATAAAATTCAGAATGCTAAATTGAAAGAAAATTTGGAAAAAATGCAACCAACAGATAATACTAAACAAAGATAAAAAGTTCCGAAAGGACCTGAACTTTCCAAACAGGGCGAGCATATAAATGGCATAACGTAAGAAGAAATAGAATGCTTACACAAAAGCCTGATGATCAAAGATTTTGAATCTGTTTAAACAGAAACTTAATTTTAACCCCTTCATGCCTAAGGGTAAAACAAATCTAAATGCCTCGGCACAATTTGACAATCTTGGCATGTGTTAGTAAAACCGTACATATTATCAAAGAAACACAAAGAGAAAGAAAAGTGGGACTTTCAAGGCCAATGATCACAAATAGTTAAAAAAATTGCAACATTTTATTGAATCATAAAGCTAAAAATATGTTACACATAAAAACATATTCCCTAAAGAAACATCTATACAAAATACCAAATTGGCAACAAAAATGTCTCTGCTATGTATAGTCTGTAGGTCCTCAAAAGAGAAGACGAGTTTCGCCAGAGGCTTCTTCAGGGCCAGAGAGACCTTCTAGACAATTTTTCCCGGGTGTATCATCTCCGGGACAGCTGTCGGGACAATATAAATAAGAGCGACCACACTGATATATTGTAGAAAGTATATAAAGCCTTTCACTCATATAACGAATCAGAGGGAGGGTATAGATGTCCAATTATTGAGACAGGTCTACCCAGTGCTGTATTTTGGCCTAGGCCAACAAGGCCCAGGCCTAGAGCGGCAAAAAAGCCACCCCCTCCACCTGAGACTCTATTGGCCACTGGTTGCTAGAGCCTCCTCTCTCACCCCCCTCTCTCTCCCTTTCACCCCCTATTTCTCTGTCATCCCCCTCTCTCTCTTATCCCCCCTCTCTCTCTCTCTTTCTCTCCCCCCCTCTCTCATCCCCCTCCCTCTCATCCCCCTCTCTCTCATCCCCCTCTCTCTCATCCCCCCTCTCTCTCATCCCCCCTCTCTCTCTCTCACTCATCCCCCTCTCTCTCATCCACCTCTCTCTCATCCCCTCTCTCTCTCTCTCTCTCTCATTCCGCCTCTCTATCTCTCATTCCCCCTCTCTCTCATCCCCCACTCCCTCATCCCTTCTCTCTCTCAACCCCCACCTCGCTTTCATCCCCCTCTCTCTCTCATCCCCCCCTCTCTCTCGCCCCCCTCTCTCTCTCACCCCGTTCTCTCTCTCTCATCCTCCTCTCTCTCTCTCTCTCTCTCTCTCTCATCGCCCACTCCCTCATCCCTTGTCTCTCTCAACCCCTCCTCTTTCTCTCTCTTCCCCCCTCTCTTTCATTCCCCCCTCTCTCTCTCACCTACCTTCATCTCTCTCTCTCTCTCTCTCTCTCTCACCCACCCCCTCTCATGAGCTCTCAGGGGTTCATGCTGGGACTTGTAGTCCTTCAATTTTGGAGGGAGTCAAATCCGTTAAAAAAGGAGTGGGGAAAATTTACATAGGAGGGGGGGGGGGGGTGGCGCCAAATTTTAATCTTGCCTAGGGCAGCACAAAGCCAAAATACACCACTGGGTCTACCAATGGAATCAACAGGAGATATTTTCCACCAGATGGGTCCAGCATGTAAAAGGAAGACACCCTCCACATAAATATGTGAGCGTGTATCAGTAACCCAGTAACTACATTATGATTCAGCAGACCTCTCCATGAATCCCAGTAGCTCCTTGGCATGCGCGCGGGAGTGATTTTCCGGCAAGCTCCCAGGCAAATAGATTGAGGGTCCCCCCGGACCTTCAGAGCGCATGCGCCACTCGCGCGAGCGGCTGCATGCACTGTAAATATCTCCTAAACCATGCCGGTTTAGGAGATATTATTTATACCTACAGGTAAGCCTTATTATAGGCTTACCTGTAGGTAAAAGTGTCAAAAAGCGGGATACTACCGCTTTAAGCCCCAGCCCTATTTCGGACACTTTTTGTTCACAAGTTAAAAGCAGTATTTTTTCCTAGAAAACTACTTAAAACCCCCAAACATTATATATATATTTTTAGCAAAGACTCTGGAGAATAAAATGTCCATCATTGCAATATTTTTTGTCACGCGGTATTTGCGCAGCGGTCTTTAAAACACCATCTTTTTGAAAAAAATTTAGAAAAATCACATTTCACTGCATTTAAAAAATACTAAACTGTTAAATTAGCCCATTTTTTTTGTATATTGTGAAAGATGATGTCACGCCGAGTAAATAGATACCCAACATGTTACGGTTTAAAATTGCGCCCCCCCCCATGGGATGGCGACAAACTACGGTCAATAGAGATCTCAATAGGCGACGCTTTAAATTTATTTAACGGTTACCAGTTTAGAGTTAGAGTGTAGCTCTTTTTTTTAAATTATTGCCCACGCTCTGGTGATCGCTGCAATACCTCACATGTGTGGTTTGAACAGCGATTTCATTTGCGGCTCGACATCCGTATATGTTTTTTTTTGTCCGCGAGCTAACGGTGACGGGGGCGGCTAATTTTTTTTTTTTTCCCATTTATTTTATTTATTTTTTTAACTTTATTACAGTTTTTTAAAAAAAAAAATAATCTGATCACTATTATTGCTGTCACAAGCAATGTAAACATCCCTTGTGACAGCAATATGCAGTGACAGGTACACTTTATGGAGGGATCGAGGGTCTAAAAGACCCCAAACCCCTCCACTACACTTCCCTGTATGCAAAACACCGAAAACTGCGTTTTTGCATACAGCCGTTTTTCAAATTTGCCGCCTTTTGCAGCACAGTAACCCGGAAGTGACGTCATGGACGCCGCCTCCGGGTTACGTCATCGGAGACCCGATTGAAGCCGTTTCCGGCATTGACCAAGACTCCATCCAGCCGGCGGACGTGCCGACTGGGTGCTCGGGGCTCCCGGTGGGACGGGATCCCCGGTAAAAGCCACGGAAGGCGGTGGGAGGGGGGGGGCGTCCCCTCCCGTCCCCCCAGGCAACGATCGAGCGGCTCCCGAGCCAACCGTCGGCTCTAAACCACAGTACCGGGAGCTAGAGGCATCATCCCGGTACACTACTACCGCAAAATTTACCGACGTACCCCTACGTTAGTATGCGGTAAGTGGTTAACATAAGGGTGGTCCCAGTGGCGGATTCACAGCAGGATCACCCTTACGGGTGCCCCCCCCCCCCTCCCGCAGCTTCCCGGTCGTTTTCCCCGCTTACTAGACTCGTCGGTAGCGGAGAAAACGATCCGGTCTGCTGTCCCCTCAGGCAGAAGGTCGAGTGAGGGCAAGATGGCTCCCACTCCACTCTATGATCTTGGAGGACCGGAGCGATGTCATACGTCGCTTCCTAGCAACAGTTTTAAAGAGCCCATTTTTTTTCATCATGAAAGAAAATGACTTTTTTTTTTCTTATTAGTGTATGTGTGAGGTCTTTACGTGTTCGGGCTTTCCCGAGCATCGGCGGCGCATTTGCGGTGACGTATTGGCGCCAGGCGGCGTGATTTTTAAATCAAAGGCGACTGACCAACAGGTAAGTGAGACTCCTCCGCAGCCCCTGCATTTCCTTATGCAGTGCTGCGGGCATGGTACTGGACATTCTCCTGTACCATGCCCGCAGCACTGCATCTCCTGTGCCATGCCTGTACATACTGTGCCATGCCTGTACTTACTGTGCCATGCATATACCTACTGTGCCATGCCTGTACATACTGTGCCATGCCTGTACATACTGTGTCATGCCTATACATACTGTGCCATGCCTGGACATACTGTGCAATGCCTGTACATACTGTGCCATGCCTGTACTTACTGTGCCATGCCTATACCATCACCTGTGCTATGCCTATACCATCACCTGTGCCATGCCTATACCATCTCCTGTACCATGACCTGTGCCATGCCTGTACCATGACTGGTGCCATGCCTGTACCATGACCTGTGACATGCCTGTACCATGGCCGGTGCCATGCCTGTACCATGACCTGTGCCATGCCTATACCATCACATGTGCCATGCCTGTACCATCACCTGTGCCATGCCTATACCATCACCTGTGCCATGCCTATACCATCTCCTGTACCATGACCTGTGCCATGCCTGTACCATGACCTGTGACATGCCTGTACCATGACCGGTGCCATGCCTGTACCATGACCTGTGACATGCCTGTACCATGACCTGTGCCATGCCTATACCATCACATGTGCCATGCCTGTACCATCACCTGTGCCATGCCTGTACCATCACCTGTGCCCTGACCTGTGCCATGCCTTTACTATGACCTGCGCCATCTCCTGTACCATGCCCGCAGCCCCTGTTTTGTGTCTCGTGGTGGTCCAGTTGGGTCCAGTAGCTGCTGCATTTCCCACCCTAGGCTTATACTCGAGTCAATAAGTATTCCCACTTTTTTGTGGTAAAATTAGGGGTCTTGGCTTATATTTGGGTTGACTTATACTCGAGTGTATACGGTATGTGTTCTTTTTGCATCCATGCTCGAATTTAGGGTCCTCTAATCCTAAAAATAGGGGAATGAAAGAATAAATGAATCTGCAGTGACCCCCAAGTCTCTGCTTTTCTGCCCTAATTCAAGAACATTCTAATAAGCAAAGCTCCAACATTTTCTGGTAGTGTTGAAGCTAGCCATTCTCCCCTCACATTCCTATTGGGCCATATAGGATTGTGTAGAAGATAGTGGTGATCAAGCTTTAACACTACTAGGAGGTGACGGACTTCTGGCCATCGGAGTGGTCCAACATTCAGACAAAATGGCTGGAACTTATGTGGTGCAGTAGATATCTGCAGGAACCTCTGTCTGACTGCACATATAATCTGGTAGCAGTTTTTAACCTTTACCCAATGAAAGAGTTAAGCCTTGTACACACGCAACGATTGTTGGCCGTGAATTTTCGGCCCACGTCCGATCGGCCGATTTTCGGCTTGTTAGTATGATGCTTCCGACAACCGACTGCGACTTTTCAGCCAAACAAAATCTGGTGTGCACGCTATAAAATTTTTGTTGGCCGTCAACAGAACGGCCGATTTTCCGTCAGTCAGTACAGATTTCGGCAGACAAAGATCAGATGAGCAAGACTGGCCATGCTCAGAGAAGAAAAAACACACGGAAAGTAAACCAACACATGACATCACTTCTGAAGTTGGTTGTTGTTGGCCGAGAAAATTTGTGTGCAGTCTAGAGCACATTTCAACCAACACAACAACACTGGACAAAAGACGGCCGATCGGTCGGCCAACAATCGTTGCGTGTGTACGAGGCTATACTGTAAACTGGCTGTGATACCATTCACACATAGTGTATGTGACAACATTTGCCAATAACTAGTTAAACCCTTAGAGTGAAGCAACCAGAGGATTGATATTTTTATTCAGTTTGAAAAATTATTTTAGATGTTGGAAATTGTGTTACTGGAATAGTTTCTCTTCCAGTCTAAACAAAGCTCAGATAATGTATATAAAGTGCTGGAGGCGATCCCTCCAGTGCAGAAGAAATATACAGCTGTCAGTGATTGTCTTCTGTCATGGACGCCTTTCTGATCCTCTTTATCTTCTTCCCGTATTTGTCCGTCCTGCAAGGATATCATTTCATTCCAGTAACATATAAAATGCATTTACCTGGGTGTTCACTCTCCCCTTTTTATCCGTTATTTGAATACGAGTATTACCAGGCAGGAGACGTGATCATCGGAGGACTCTTCTCTGTACACAATTCTATTAAATATGTGAAAGTGAAGGATGGTGTATTTGATATAGAATACTATTGTACACAGTAAGTATATTTCCAGCACATATCAGCAGCCACATATCCTCTATACTAAACACTTCTATCTTAATTAGCATGTGTGTGTGCGTATGTGTGTGTGTGTGTGTGCGTGTGTGTGTGCCTGTGCGTGCGCGTGCATGTGCGTGTGCGTGTGCATGTGCGTATGTATATGTGTGTGTGTAGCTCAGGCAGGCACTCGTATGCTGATTCAGGCACACAATGATGACTGTTCAGGCAGGTTAGGATGGTGCACGAGGACTGCCCTCTATTATATTGCAAGTAATATAGCTCATTATCTGAGCTATGGCTCTGGTAAATACAGTGTAAAATGATCTTTGTCAATCGATGATCTTTGTGACAATAGAGGATAATTGCAGTGTGATGGTTGGTGTCGGCACAGCGCTCAGTGTAGGTTTGGCATAAGGTAGTTCAGAGATCACACCGCATGTGGCTTCTCAATGTTTCTGGAATTCAGAACAATTATGTAAATGTATTCTATTTATGTTACTAGTGTTCAGCAGATAATGAATCCTCATGTACTGTACTAGTGTTTAGCAGACGATGGATTCTCATGTAATGTACAAGAAAGAAAGAAAGAATTCTCATGTAATGTACAAGAAAGAAAGAAAGAATTCTCATGTAATGTACAAGAAAGAAAGAAAGAATTCTCATGTAATAAGAAAGAAAGAAAGAAAGAAAGAAAGAAAGAAAGAAAGAAAGAAAGAAAGAAAGAAAGAAAGAAAGAAAGAAAGAAAGAAAGAAAGAAAGGAAGGATTTTCATGTAATGTACAAGAAAGAAAGAAAGAAAGAAAGAAAGAAAGAAAGAAAGAAAGAAAGAAAGAAAGAAAGAAAGAAAGAAAGAAAGAAAGAAAGAAAGAAAGAAAGGATTCTCATGTAATGAGAAAGAAAGAAAGAAAGAAAGAAAGAAAGAAAGAAAGAAAGAAAGAAAGAAAGAAAGAGAGAGAAAGAAAGAAAGAAAGAAAGAAAGAAAGAAAGAAAGAAAGAAAGAAAGAAAGAAAGAAAGAAAGAAAGAAAGGAAGGATTTTCATGTAATGTACAAGAAAGAAAGAAAGAAAGAAAGAAAGAAAGAAAGAAAGAAAGAAAGAAAGAAAGAAAGAAAGAAAGAAAGAAAGAAAGAAAGAAAGAAAGAAAGGATTCTCATGTAATGAGAAAGAAAGAAAGAAAGAAAGAAAGAAAGAAAGAAAGAAAGAAAGAAAGAAAGAAAGAAAGAAAGAAAGAAAGAAAGAAAGAAAGAAAGAAAGAAAGAAAGAAAGAAAGAAAGAAAGAAAGAATTCTCATGTAATGAGAAAGAAAGAAAGAAAGAAAGAAAGAAAGAAAGAAAGAAAGAAAGAAAGAAAGAAAGAAAGAAAGAAAGAAAGAAAGAAAGAAAGAAAGAAAGAAAGAAATGATTCTCATGTAATGTGAAAGAAAGAAAGAAAGAAAGAAAGAAAGAAAGAAAGAAAGAAAGAAAGAAAGAAAGAAAGAAAGAAAGAAAGAAAGAAAGAAAGAAAGAAAGAAAGAAATGATTCTCATGTAATGTACAAGAAAGAAAGAAAGAAAGAAAGAAAGAAAGAAAGAAAGAAAGAAAGAAAGAAAGAAAGAAAGAAAGAAAGAAAGAAAGAAAGAAAGAAAGAAAGAAAGAAAGAAAGGATTCTCATGTAATGAGAAAGAAAGAAAGAAAGAAAGAAAGAAAGAAAGAAAGAAAGAAAGAAAGAAAGAAAGAAAGAAAGAAAGAAAGAAAGAAAAGAAAGAAACCACCCCATAAATTGATTACAGATATACGCAGCATTTTTTTTTGCAGTGTTAGTTTAAAAACTGTTGTAGAGTATAGCTGAGAAGAAAATTTGTCACGTTAAAAATGACACTGAAATTATTATTCTGATACAAAGCGTTGCAACACTATTTACCAATAAATCAAAGTGATTTTTTTTTTTTGTCCAATTTAGTTTTTTTGTAAGTGTGTCACTAAAAACATAAATTAAAGAGCAAAAAAACAAACAAACAAAAAAACAGAATTTAAATATTATTGGTTAATAAAATAGAAATGAACAAAATGTATCAGTAAATTGATAGTTGAAGGGAGAAGAAGTTCATTCGGGCTGATTAGGGTAATCTATGGATTAATATAGGGCTAATCAGAAGAAAATTTTATTTGCATTGTATTTAAAAATATTTTTTTAGTTTTCAGGTTCCTTTAATGCCTTTGGTGTACGTTTAGTAAACTGAGAAGTTTTCTCTCAGTTCAATTCTCGGCAGTTCTCAGAGAAAAAATATCTCCTCTGGCACCCAGTTTAGAAGGCAGAGAACTTCACTTCTCACAGGGTGATCAGAGGAGAAGTTTTTTCTCTGAGAACTGCCGTGATCTCTGTATAACTGGGTGGACTGCCTGTAATCTCGCGAGATTTTGTGAGATTACAGGCACTGCTAAATTTAAAAAGTGAAACTAAAGTTTAAAAGAACTCGTAATGACATGTTCTGACACATGAAAACATATATATACACACACACACACATGCACGGTATATATACATACAGTATATAAATATATATATATATACACATACACACACACACACACATATATATATATATATATATATATATATATATATATACACACATACATACAGTACATACATACATACATGCCAATCTGTATGCAATTGCACTGTATGTTGGCAGATTGCATGCAGATTGTACACCAGACCACAGGCTATCGTTTGTGGTGTGTGGGTGTGGGGACAGTGGGAAGAGTGATCAACACAGGGGTTCTGGCTTGTAGGATAGCTGGAGGAATCCTAGTAGTGTGTGGTAATTGCTAGACTGCTCCCCAACCCTTAGAGTGCATCAGATTGTATGTAAGATTTGTATCTGCCTGTGTGTGGTCAGCCAGCTGGATTGGACTGGAGTCTCCCTCTAGTGGTGACCGAAGGCAGTGCAGGCTGTGAAAGTATTGCAACCAATCTAATTACTTAAGCCCCGTACACACGTACCGATCGTCGGCCGAACGATCGGCTGTCTTTTGTCCCCGGGCTGTCATGTCCGCTGAAAAGTGCAAAAGACTGCACACGAATTTTGTCCGCCGACTGCAGAAGTGATGTCATGTGATGGTTAACTTTCCCTGTGTTTTTTCTTTTATGAGCATGCCCAGTCTTGCAAATCTGCTGTCTGTCGGCCGAATTCTGTACTGACTGGCGAACAATCGGCCGTTCTGGTGTCGGCATACAAACATTTTAATGCTTGCACGACAGATTCTGTTCGGCCGAAAGTGCGCTGTCGGCTGTCGGAAGCATCATACTAACAAGCCTACATTTGGCCGATCGGTCGTCTGCCGAATCTTTTCTGCGACAATCGGTACGTGTGTACGAGCCTTTAGTAGGAATTTTCTTTATTTCCGTTATCCCCTTATACTGCCCAGTCACGATTCATCACGTCTCGTTTAGCTAGTCGCCGTGGGCGTGGTTGAATCGTGACAGATTGGTTTCCTCCCACACTCCAAAGACATGCTGGTAGGTTAATTGGATCCTGTATAAAAAAATTGGCCCTGCTGTGTATGTATGTGAGTGATGCCTCGTACACACGTACCGATCGTCGGCCGTAAATATTCGGCCGACGACCGATCGGCCGATTGTATGCTTGTTAGTATGATGCTTTCGACAGCCGACAGCGCATTTTCGGCCGAACAGAATCTGTCCTGCAGGCATTAAAATTTTTGTTGGCCAACACCAGAACGGCTGATTGTTCGCCAGTCAGTACAGAATTCGGCCGACAAACAGCAGATTAGCAAGACTGGGCATGCTCAGAAAAGAAAAAACACACGGAAAGTTATTCATCACATGACATCACTTCTGCAGTCGGCTGTTGTTGGCCGACAAAATTCATGTGCAGTCTTTTGCAGTTTTCAGCGGACAGGACAGCCCTGGACAAAAGACGGCCGATCGGTACATGTGTACGAGGCATTAGGGACCTTAGATTGTAAGCTCCTTGAGGGCAGGGACTGATGTGAATGTGCAATGTATATGTAAAGCGCTGTGTAAATTGACTGTGCTATATAAGTACCTGAAATAAAAAAAAAAAAATATATATATATACATACATACATACACACCAGTACATACAGTATATATATATATATATATATATATATATATATATATATGTATATATATATATATATATATATATATATATATATATATATATATATATACACACACACAGATATATATGTGATTGTATAGTTAATGTGTTTCTAACCTGCTGTTGATGTATATTTCACTGCAGTAGGGAGAGTTTTTACTTTCACTTTTGGGCACGGGGACATTCACAGCAGAGATCTCCTATTTCTTCCTGCTATCTCCACCTCTGAGCTGGAGAAGTAGGAAGAGGAGATCTTCAAAGAGAAGCACAGTGATCAGGTGACATCATGTGTTTCTAAACTGGCCGTTTCTATTGCAGTGAATGCAAGCTGTTTGTGTACTGAGATGAGAAGAGAAGACTATGTTCTCCACTACTCTTCTCAGTATTTTAAACCTGCAATGCTCTGAGACAAGCCGTGATCATCCAGATCTCGGCTTATCTCAGTTTACTAAACGTACACCTTTACCTGCAGATCCAATGAAACAGAGTTGAAACAAAAGTCACTGTGTTACATGTTATCTCTTTGTTTCCCATCTAAAGAGCTGTGATAAACAATGTTACTTTTTTTACTATTTTATTTCTGTAGCAGGTTTTCTAGGCTCCCATTCACACTACCGCGACTAGTCGCGGTCCATGCAGTGCTACGGGAACCATTCTAATAGGAGCGACTCAAGTCGCTCCGACTTAGAAAATAGTTCCTGTACTACTTCGGGGCGACATCGGAGCGACTTGCGTTGACATTCATTATATGAAGTCCGTGCGAGTCTCGCCAAAGTCGCGGTGCACGCGACTTCACAGGTCGCCGCAGTAGTGTGAACCGGCACTTAGGTGGGTCTGTCATTGTTACCGGTAACACTCTCAGCCCATTTGAGCTGTGAACCCAGGTGTGAGAACTGAGACAAGGACCAGTCCGCCATCTTTAATTTGTTTGTTTTATTGTATTTAGGGGATAGGAGAAGGGAATGAGTGGGATACTCCTCTGGCTCAACTGGGTACAATTTTGGGACTCTTCTAGAACAATGCCTGTTAGCGCTGTCTTGACGCCAGCCGACGCTAGCCAATGCTTCCTGACGCTTGAATATACTGTATCACTGAAAACTGTGCTGGAACCTCAACTTTAATTCAGAATATCCAGGACTGAAGAATACTTGACCTCTGACATTGCTATGCTGAAAAATTGCTCCCTCCAGCCCTGTACTAGCTTGAGGTAGCTCTTTGTAAATTCCTGTGCTGCTGCAACTCTCAACCTGTACACTCCACACTGACTTTTCAGGGCCGAAACTGCAGGCGCCCCCTTTAACACTTTTAGGATCCTCAACTTAGGTACCCCCTCTAATACTTCAGGGTCCTCCGACGAGGCAAACCCTTTACAACTAGCTGACTCTTGGATCCCAGAAACTTCTCCGGGAGTGGTCCCCTCTGACACTAGGTAGACCCCCAGGGGCAATCCACAGTACTCACGACCTGTGTAGGCTTTCCTGGAACTGGATGCAATGGATAAGAAAGTCAGGTGAACATCCAGTATAGAAAGGGTTAATAGTTTATTGGTATTGATAACTGAAAAACAAAGTAAAGTACATAAAATGCTTACATCCCCCTGGGCTGGAGTGGACAAGGGCACCTGGCTGCAAGCAACATGAGTGCGAGGAGCAGTGCTGTATTTTGGCCTAGGCCAACAAGGCCCAGGCCTAGGGCGGCACTTTGCAGGGGGGCAGCAAAAAAGCCACCCCCCCCCTCCACCTGAGACTCTATTGCCACTGGTTCCTAGAGCCGCCTCTCTCACCCCCTCTCACTCACCCCCTCTCTCTCATCCCCCTCTCTCTTTCTCTCTCATCCCCCTCTCTCTCATCCCCCCCTCTCTCTCCCTCTCTCATCCCTCGCTCTCTCTCATCCCCCCTTCCTATATCATCTCCCCTCTCTCTTTCTCACTCTTTGATCCCCCCCTCTCTCTCTCACCCACCTCCTCCCCCCCCCTCTCGTGAGATCTCAGGGGTTCATGCTGGGACTTGTAGTCCTTCAATCTGGAGGAAGTCCCATCCGTTAAAAAAAGGAGTGGGGCAAATTTACATAAGGGGGCGCCCAATTTTAGTCTTGCCTAGGGCAGCACAAAACCAAAATACACCACTGGCGAGGAGGTCAGTCTCCCAGGACTGCTGAGCAGTGTGTGCACAAAGCCGGAAACCAGCTGGCGCGAGGATGAAAGGACTCTGCTGTAGTTCCATATCGGTGACATCAGCTGGACAGGTGCCATTTGCTGGGAAATACCAGGAACCAGGGTGGAACACAAGCTATATGATTGCCATGAGTACATGTTTCGCGCTATGCGCTTTATCAAGTCATCGGTTTCCTGGAACTGGACCCTTCTCTCTCTCCGCTTGTTCTCGGCACACCAGATTCCCTTCAGCTCAACTCAGCACCCTCTGGATTCTCAAGCAGCACCCTTAGACATCCGCTTCCTCTGACAGGAGGAGAGACAGGCGGACTCTCCCTCCTGGGACTCTGCTTCCCGCAAAAGACGCTGAGTCGTGCACTCTCCTCAAACTTTTACCCACTCCCAGAATCCTCTGTGGCAGAATCTGCCTTCTGGGGTAGTTACAAGCCTGAATGTGTCCCTGATTGGGTTTCCTCCACTGCCCTATGAGAAACCTCTCACAGAGCCAGTGGGGAGACTCCCCCTTCAGCAGACACACCTGGAAGCCATGACACCCTGACCAAAAAGCAATCATGGCCCTGCTGTTAGGCAGACAAGGCCCACTATACATTTACCTAGCACCTACCTGTAGGGTGCTACATTTCATTATATGTGCACTAATGCACTTCTGATAGTACCAGTATACCTGAACCAAAACAATCTTAAGGAGGTGCATGTGAGCATATATAAGGTCATTTAAGATGGACTAATTGATGCTACTGTTGTTAATTATCCATTAATTACAAATATAAATTGAAATTGGTGATGTGGAAAAACAGCAGATGTGTATATTTGGCCTGGCGGCCATTGTTTCCCAGATATTACACTCTCAGTCAGGGGTAGGCAACCTTTTAGAGGTTGGGATCCAGCTGGACAACATGGAAAAACGCAAAGATCCCTGGGGGGGGTCTACTACGCGGCACCCTTGAGATAACAGACACACTATCGAGCTCCCAATTAAAAGAGAGCATCACAGTAGTGTCCTCTGTCCCCTTCACATCACCCTCCCACTGTAGTGTCCTCTGCCCCCCATCGCAGTGTCCTCTGCCCCCCTCCCTCCATAGAAGTGTTCTGAGCCCCCAATGCAGTGTCCCCTGCCCCTTCACTTCAAATCCCCCCCCACCCACTGTAGTGTCCACTGCCCCCCATCGCAGTGTCCTCTGCCCTCCTCCCCCCATAGAAGTGTTCTGAGCCCCCAATGCAGTGTCCCCTGCCCCTTCACATCAACCCCCCCCCCACCCACTGTAGTGTCCTCTGCCCCCCATCGCAGTGTCCTCTGCCCTCCTCCCCCCATAGAAGTGTTCTGAGCCCCCAATGCAGTGTCCCCTGCCCCTTCACATCAACTCCCCCCCCCCCCCACCCACTGTAGTGTTCTCTGCCCCCCATCGCAGTGTCCTCTTCCCTCCTCCCCCCATAGAAGTGTTCTGAGCCCCCAATGCAGTGTCCCCTGCCCCTTCACATCAACTCCCCCCCCCCACCCACTGTAGTGTCCTCTGCCCCCCATAGCAGTGTCCTCTGCCCTCCTCCCCCCATAGAAGTGTTCTGAGCTCCCAATGCAGTGTCCCCTGCCCCTTCACTTCAAACCCCCCCCCCACCCACTGTAGTGTCCACTGCCCCCATCGCAGTGTCCTCTGCCCCCCTCCCCCCATAGAAGTGTTCTGAGCCCCCAATGCAGTGTCCCCTGCCCCTTCACATCAACTCCCCCCCCACCCACTGTAGTGTCCTCTGCCCCCCATCGCAGTGTCCTCTGCCCTCCTCCCCCCATAGAAGTGTTCTGAGCCCCCAATGCAGTGTCCCCTGCCCCTTCACATCAACTCCCCCCCCCCACCCACTGAAGTGTCCTCTGCCCCCCATCGCAGTGTCCTCTGCCCTCCTCCCCCCATAGAAGTGTTCTGAGCCCCCAATGCAGTGTCCCCTGCCCCTTCACATCAACTCCCCCCCCACCCACTGTAGTGTCCTCTGCCCCCCATCGCAGTGTCCTCTGCCCTCCTCCCCCCATAGAAGTGTTCTGAGCCCCCAATGCAGTGTCCCCTGCCCCTTCACATCAACTCCCCCCCCCCACCCACTGTAGTGTCCTCTGCCCCCCATAGCAGTGTCCTCTGCCCTCCTCCCCCCATAGAAGTGTTCTGAGCCCCCAATGCAGTGTCCCCTGCCCCTTCACATCAACTCCCCCCCCCACTGTAGTGTCCACTGCCCCCATCGCAGTGTCCTCTGCCCTCCTCCCCCCATAGAAGTGTTCTGAGCCCCCAATGCAGTGTCCCCTGCCCCTTCACTTCAAATCCCCCCCCACCCACTGTAGTGTCCACTGCCCCCATCGCAGTGTCCTCTGCCCTCCTCCCCCCATAGAAGTGTTCTGAGCCCCCAATGCAGTGTCCCCTGCCCCTTCACATCAACTCCCCCCC